>NC_049201.1:77206717-77324217 GCF_013347855.1 Anguilla anguilla | reverse complement strand
GTGTGAGTGCGAGTGTGTGTGTCCGTGTCTTTGTGTGTGTCTGTATCCGTGTATGTGTGTGTGTGTGTGTATGGGGGGCGTGTCCTAAGCCAAATCGTTCTACTGGATCTTGGCACCTGCAGCGCGCGTGCCCTTAAAGAGTATCAGCGGGCAGCGAGAGAGGGGAAGCTCGGCCAGGTGCTCGCTCTGCGAGGGCGAGGCGCACAACTGCCCTTCCGCTGGTCCGGGGTTCGGCCGACAAACTGTCAAGGCTCGATAGGTAACAGGTACTATGTTATTAATGGTTAAATTACGCAGAGCCTGCTGTTATTTACTTAATACATGCGCGCACGCTAATGGACGTTTTTAAAAGCTATTAGCTCAGAATACTTCCACGGAAGTTGATGCGCTGTGCATTGTCTACAGGAGAGAGGCATAGTCATTGATTTCTTTATCCCTCCCCCACCCTATGTAAGTGCTATTTTTAAATGTATGGGGCTTCCCCTTTAAGGTACGTGGCCTGTAAATAAAATTCCTTTTATTAACCAGTGCCATTTCCATCCTCCATTTTGTAGGATGCACAAATATAACCCCAACCCAACGCTGTACTACCCAAACAGTTTCACAACACTACTAATATAACTGCTGCTCAACAGTGTACTACCCAATCAGTTTCATAACACTGTACTGAGAAAGAGACAGAGAGAGAGAGAGAGAGAGAGAGAGAGAGGTGGTAGCTGGTGTTAAATGAAAGACAGAGGCTGAAATGGACGGCAGACCCTGGACTTCATAGACCTCTCTCTCTCTCTCTAACGGTACCATGGTCAAGGAACCTGCGAATTTACTTTAATATGACAAACACATGCGCACACACACACAAACTCACACACACACTCATGCTCGCTCACTTACAGGTGCACCCACACACACAGACACTTCAGAGAAAGAGACACACACTCACATTTTCACCCACAGACACACAGGCTAAAATGCAGCACAGACGTGGTGAAGTCATCACACACACACACACACACAGAAAATGTCAGCTCTTCAGTGATAACTGATACTAGCACTGAGCAATGAGAACCCGATCCAGATCGGTTGCTTTGCATGATTAACAATCCTAGCAATTAAAGAGACTCACTAAATTAACAGTTAGTTGATTGAAAGATCAAAATTTTAAGTTAAACATCTTTTCACTGTATTTTATTTTACGGCTGCCTCATCTCTGTTATGATTAAATTCATTTTATGCTAAATTTACACATTAAGCGCATTTCACACTGCATGTACGATCGTCACGGTAAACATTAGGTGTTATGTTTCCTGCCATGTTGTGCAGGAGGCCTCCAAAAGATTTCAGTAGTCACAGAGTTTTTTTTAATGAGGTCATGTGATCAGGCTGACACCCAATCCCCAACCAGGAGGACCAGGACCTGTCTTTTGACTGGTCCCTTCTCGTCCACCATTCCGACATGTTTAAACCAATCAGGCACCAAAGTCCCAGCTGGCATAGCTCTCCGAGTCGTTGATGCTCACAAGTTTCATCACCACGACAACGCGACAGGCCAAGGGTTGTGATCAGCGAACTGCACACCTGATTATTATAGGGCTGTGCACATCTTGTGATGATTAGTTAACAGAGTAAAATACAGTGTTGTTTAAATTGTAACAGAGTTTATACGTCCACATAAAAGACATTCTCTACCAGTAAAATGCATCTGCCACAGGATTATCACTGAACTGTACACCACGCATATTAACTAGCTTATTGTAAGATATTAACACTTGCTGAATAATTACTGTACAGATCATATTGTCAGTACCTTGTACCTCACTTCTCGAAAAAGTGGAATTCTCAGGAAAAGCAAATTAACTGCATTTTAATTTTTTCCCCACTTACCAATATCAGCACAGCATCACGGTCTGATCACCCAGAGTTCTGAATCAACTTTATTAGTTGTTGAGCCATAAAATTGACCGCAAACAATGAAAGATAACTATTTTTACTGTGTGTTAAAAAATAATCATAATTTGGATATGACGTTTTGATTATTAGTGTACAGTAGACATCACACCGGACATTTAACACACCGAAGGAGTTACACACAGTACACGTAAGAGAACTCGACAAAAGCATGTGTGATTACTGGTGTCGAACAAAGTCAGTTCCCTAGGCTGTTCTGAGAACCAGGGGCAATCTTATCAGAGTAGGACCAGCGTGGATGCAAGCTAGGCATTCGTCGTTCTAGCCCAGAAATGAAACAATTGACTCAACAAATAGCTGTGGTATTCAGACAAGTCCTTGATTGGCTTATATCAGATGTTTCACTGCTGGCCTAAAACTAAAGTCTACACACGTAATAACCATTCTCAGGTAAGCTAGGATGTGGACAGCCCTCCTCAAAAGATTGATTTCACCATTCTGGACCAAGACCTGTCCAATAAGGCAAACGCTTCATTGCTACACCAAGGGTCTCGGGTTGAACGTCACGGCAATACCGCGTGGCTGGGCACACAGGTGGTAACTAAGGAGACGCTTTTTAATGGGCACAGCGGTAAAAAGGTTAAAAAGGCTCCTTGACCGTTGCTCTCGGACTGCCGATTTACTGTGAAAGAGCTCCCCTGTGTGGCCATGCGCGGTTACGACACGATGGAAGTCACCTGACGCCCCTTCACCGCTCCTCAAAAGACCGACAAACACTGTCGGGAGCCCGAAGCCAGGTCGCGGCCGCAGGCGAGCCGCAACCGCGCTGCAAGGTGTCACGCGAGGATCGAGGCGAGGCCGTCTGGGCGGGACGCGACTATTTGGAATCCCAACCGCCCTCCCGCGGCGGAAAACCTACTTTCCCACATTTTAATCGGGGAGGGGAAAAAGAAAAAAAAAAAAAAAAACAATTTGCGGACAAAAACTGGCCACGGTTTACGAACGGCATTAAAATAAATAAACCAGCCGAATAAAGCGCTCTTGGTTTCCGTTTACGCTGGCCCCTGTTGGGAGCGGGGAAATTGGTCATCATGCGAATCCGCCAGCTGAATTGTTGCTGGAAGGGACCCCCTGTCCTCTCCACCCACAACTGCCGTAGGGAAATAACCCCCCCACCCCTCACATCCACCGACCTCTCCCTTCCCACGTCTGCAATAGAACAGCGGTTCTCAACCTCAGTTCCCCAGGATGCTGGTTTTCATTTCAACCACAATTGCAATCCCAGCGTTTTAACAAGATGTTAATTTTTCATAATTAGAGGCTTTTCATGTTCCCCAGTGATTATTTAACCTCTTAAGCCACATTGCGCCCTAAATAGCTATGCAGGTTTGGCCTATCATCCCTTGATTTTTATTTGAATTCTTCATCATCTACCAAATGGTTAGTTTTTGTGGACATGTGTCTACTCTTTCACCAATTAGGTGAATTATTGAATCACCTTAGTCTTTAATACAATCAGTTAAAGCATTTTACTTGTCTTTATTTAGGCTACTGCCAATATAGCATAATGTAAATATGGGACTTTTATTCTTCATGTCGTGCATATATATTTCAGACATGATGTGACTTAACAGGGCAAATGATCCCCTATAAACATGAATAGCACCTAATTAAGAAAAATGAAGTTTGTTAAAATTGTGGGACTGCAACTGCGGTTGGAGCGAAAACCAGCATCAAAAGAGGGTTGAGAACCACTGTGCTAGATTGAACATTCCCTGGACCTCTGTATTCATTTGCAATCCCTTCTGGAAAAGACGCTAGCACTTAGGCCAACATAACGGCACAGAGACAGGCGACGGGGAGGTCTCTCACCACTAACCCAGAGGCCCATAAACGCCTTTCAGAGCGCGCGAACCCACCTTTTCCCGCCCCCGCCTCCCCCAAGGCCTCAACATTCTACTAATAGTAGCCACACGTAGCCTACACCGTGCGTTAATCCCGCCGTCAGTCTACGACTATTTTCCCTGTCTTCAAAACCGTGTTTAGCTTGCTCACGTGCATGCCAATTACAGTAGAGGAGTGTGTTAAAAGAAGGCTAGACGGATAAGTGTTATTGCGCAAAAACCTGGGAAGACACCTTGTAGGCCTACGTTTTTTTAAATGCAAGGTTTGACCGCTGCCGCATTCCTTCGTTGCTATTACTGCTGGCGCTAATGCGGTGCACAGACGGAGATTAGTTGCATAATATCAGGCTACATTCAGGCTAAATCTTTCCATGGCGAAAACCAGGTTATTTTGCGCCCTGCGTTAACACCTTTGAGTACGTATTGTCTGCAAACGACGTTGCAGCTGAGCCAGTTGCGTCAGCTTTAATGAGCAACAAGACGGACACTAAAACACCTGGCCGAGCGCGTCACGGAGAAAACGGACACTAATCGCCCACATGACCGTATCAACCGTCTCTACACACCTGTGGTACCCAAGCGTACTGTGTGGGGCTGGGCAGGCCCGGGGCATTCGGCAACACGCTCAGATTAGCAATTGAAAGGGATGATAACACACCCCTATCCCCTCATTCGGTCTCCCGTCTGCTGGTCTTTGAAATCTCCACAATCCCACGAATTCCGTCCTACTCATTCAAGCGGGCGTATTCAGAAGGGCAAGGACGAGATGATCGTCTTTTCCCCGGCTCTGAGATTTTTTTTTTTTTTTTTTTTTTTTAAACACCATTGCTTCAAATGATGTTAAAAATATGTATTACGGGCAAAATGACACGGTGGTCAAAAGAGAATTAATACACGGAAATTCTTGACGTTCCTATTCACAATATATATCACGTATGCAGGTGAACAAGATGATAGTTTTAACGCACAGCAAACGTACTGTTCAATTCCGAGGACTTAAAAAAAAAAAAACTTGAACGATATTTTTAGCGAACACCACCCTGTCTTTTTAGAGCCCCCATAAAGCAAGTCTGCAAAAACACACCTTGTTGGAGAGATCAACATGTCAGACCCCCGGCGCTTCGCTAACAAGTCACAGACGCCGCGTTTTTCTAAGGACGTGTTGGATGCCAACATATTTCTGAATAAAAACGGGCGCTCGCTGAAGATGTAAGGAACTGATAAACAGCATGGAAGGCATTAGGGAGCCGGAGACGTACAGTACTGGAGTCATGAAGGAATTTTTTTCGTCGGCCGGGCGTCTTCCAAGAACAACAACACTCCGCGTGCCCGCCGTGCCAGAAACGCCTTCTCCCGTCTCGTGCGGGGCGGTGCGTGTGAGGCACAGGTTAGTTTTTTTTTTTTTTTTTAAATATGGAAATCTGTACCCTTATGGGGAATGGCAAGTACTGTGTTTCGTACTGCGAGGCACGGCACAAATCAACTGTGAACATTTCTGAGGCCAAAAATATCGGTTCCAGACGAGGAATATCAAAATAATATTTGGCTGTAAAAAAATTACATAAAACCCCCGCCTTCCGTCCTCCCCCGAAACAAAGCAGTCCTTCTCTGGCTTAAAAGCAGCGATGGAAGACCACAATAAATTACACATGAATTGTGAAATTATCGGCAACTGTACAGGAGTTGGCCCGCAGGACACAACATCAATCGCCAGGGTGTCAGAGGCCTACTTAGAGGAAGGACTGGCGCATGTACAGAACGCAAGGACGTCTGCTGCACAGTGCGCATTCAAAAGGCCTACGCTATAGCGGTCTGATTTAAAGTCTGATTGAAGTCACGGAAACCTACAAAAAAAAAAAAAAAAAGCAAAACCTAAAACAGGGTGTGTCACCTACTCCTATGTATGTAGATGTAGGGGTGCTGCCAGGGAATTTGCACCCCGTGAACGGATCGCACATTGGGCCCCACCAACCCCTAGGCCACCCCATCCCTGCTCAATTTTACAGGGCTGCCTGTCAGTCAAGGCCCATAGAATCATCTTAACCCCCCCCTCCCCCCGCCATGGCACCCCGGGACATAGGCCCACTTACCGTCGTATTCAGCCTTACGTGAGCGTCTGCTAACCGAATGTAATTTAATGTGATGTATGGGGAGTGGAATCAAGAGAATGTTCCGGAACGGCGATCTGAAGACCAGCCTACGATGGGCTTTGATCCTACGTGGGAAGAGGCAGTGGCCAATCAAATTAAAGCGACCAAAGTGAGCAGTGTAGGGCATACAGTGATTGGGCATGGGACCCGCCCGATTGGAGTGGCAGGCCCGATCCTTATGGGAGGGTTCTTTTTTTTTTTTAAGGGGGGGGGGGGGTATTACTCTGTTATGATTTTAAAAATACCTCATGATCCCTCCAAGGCAGCCCTGATTGCTCTGATTTATTTTGAATTATTTTTTTGCTCTGTACTCCACTGCGTTGGATTTGAAATTAAACAATGAAAATGAGGTTAAAGTGAGGACTGTCAATTTTAATCAGAGGGTTTTAAAATCCATACCTGGTGCTCCATGTAGGTATTACAGCCTTTTTTATACACAGTTTCCCCACCCCTCCCTTATTTGCATGGACCAAAAGTAACAGGACGATTGGATGCTCAGCTTTTTCTTGGCCAGTTGTTGTATCATTAGCTCTTCTACACGAAAGCTAGCAAAAGGTCTAGAGCTGATTCTAAACGTTCCAGTAGCATTTGGGGTTTGTTGCTATTATTTCAACGTGAGGACCGAAGAAGTGTCAATCCCTGTAGAGCAGGCAATTCTGAGGCTGACAAAACAGAATAAACCCACCAGAGACATAGCCAGAACATGGGTTGTGCCAAAATTAATTGTTTGATTCATTGTTATGACACAAGAATTGAACTGGTGAGCTACAAACCTGGTAGACCATGGAAGACCACTGTCATGGACGAAAGAATTGTTTCAAACGTGGAGAAAAACTATGCTCATGATCCAGAGCACCCACACCCCCCGATTATTTTTGGTCCCCTGAAATGGGGGGAATTGTCTGCACTTTAACCTCATTTTAATCGCTTCATTTAAAATCTAATGTCAGTGCAGGGCGAAAAGACCAAAAAAATGTCACGGTCCAAATACTTAAACTGCACTGTACATTATTGAAATGCACGGATTTGACAATATTGTCTTTGGACAAAAATAAATAATAAAACAAACAAACAGAAAAGGTTCGAAATGGGCGTCTGCCCTTTTGTAGTGAATAAATACACTGTCTGACTGGGACCTAACCTGCGATTGGCCAACCCCATTGTGCGGGGCTAAACCAGATATCCCTTTAACAGAGACCAACACTGATGGGATGCAGGAACGGGGCTGAACGTTTCAGACACAAAAACAACCCGCGCTGTTTTCACCCTCATTATCCAATTAGAATAATGTGCTCGCCATGCCGGTAATGAGCGCGTAGGGGGAGAGTGATTGGCAGGGGGAAAAACCGCTCCTATTCATCCCTGGGCCATTCTCCTGTTTACGTCTGGCCGCATTTCCTCCTTGCTCGCATAGGTAGAATGGGAGTTATGAGGAAAGGTTTAGCAATCGTATTCGGAGCGGGAAAAGGTACGCCTGCGAACGAAACGCAATACTTTAATAATCTCGAGAGTCGCGAATGAACTCCGCCGCCTCTGGCTTGCGAAACGCAGGGAACTATGCGCTTTCAAAATAAGACTTGTTTTTCGCAGCGAGGAATTGAGAACAAGCGCCCCCAAAAAAACAATCCAACTGAATACGTCTTTGTGTCCGGGGAACATTTCAAAGACATTCCCTCTTTGTGAATATTCGCGGAAAGTGATGAACAAACATGCATCATCCCCGCCCCCACAGTGAGCCTATTTGTAACGTTAGATTTTTGGTTCCTCCGTGCACCAGGATGGAAAAATATAAAACTGTGCGTCTCTGCTCGTAACCAGCAGAACGGAGTTGTATTTCACATCCAAATTAACTTTGCTGGGATATTGAAGCACATAAATTGATTTCACACTAGTACACCTCTGGCGCCATCTAGTGGGAAATAAATGAATACCACAATTATTTGAATCGACGTAGGCCCAGGATGTCCGACTGCGTCACCCAACGGAATGAATGCAGTTTATTATTCGGTCCAAGCTACTGATGCCTGCCTGATGATAGCAACCTGTTCTGCTTGTTGACACACATTTAGCAGTCCAGCGGAGTTTCCTTTGAAAAAACTGAAATTTTAATACAGCATAGATAGAGGATATGACAAAGTCTGTCACTGCTGCTGAATCAAGAAATGCAAGATAATTACACGTGAAGGATAGTGAAAATATATATTTTTATTGTTAGCTGCCAGCGGTTTATGGATATACCAGAAAAAAAGTGCTGATCACAGCAGATGTACACTGCATAACACCACACTTTTACACTGGCACAAAAGCATATGAAGCACGCGCAGTAAATAAACGGCAGGATATCAGTAAAAACAGGTGTAAATGCGTATATTTGAAAGTTAGTATGACACAAAACAAGAAACTGATATCTAAATAATTATAAATTCCACAGAGTATGATGCTTGCAGTGTTGGTTTCTAAAAACGCTCTCATCATCCGTTTTTTTGTTTTTTATAATTCCTTTTAAGTGGTGATTTTCACTTCGACCAGCCGAGTGAGACTCCCTCGTTCCGTTACTTTGAAAGGCACTCGCGTGGCGGAGACGTGACGGCACACAAGGGGAGACACTTTTCCCAAGCTTGCGCAAAAAAACCCCCCCCACAAGTTTAGGATGTTACAGAAATGTGAGCGCGGTTTTTCTTTTTAAATATTTTGATATGCTGCAACACTATAACACATTGTACGGGGATCTTGATCGGGTTTCAAACCGCTCCCTCGGTCTCGACCACCAGCATCTTCCCCGAAGCGGCTGAGTAAACCCGTTCCATTATGTGGGGAAGTTGTATGTGCTAAAGTTTGCCCGAAGAGAAAATTTGCTTAAAGGTTTTGCGAACACCCAAAAGGCAGCATAAACCTACCTATACCAAGCACCTGTCTGTCACATGCTTTCATTTGACTTGAGGGATGGGGTGGGACACATCGAAGTCGGAAAGGTGTCCGGCAGTTTGGAATTTGTCGTTTCAGGAGTCAGTGAGTTATCAGATGCCAATTAGAGGTTTCTTTCAATACTGTCAAAATAGTAAACCAAACGAACAAAAATAGGCCACAATCATCGCTTGTGTCTTTTGTTTGAAATTTACGTAAACTGTAATGGAATGGCAAATGAAAACTGTACTGCAAGTAAAATAAACGAAACATGGAACACGTCGAACACGTCCTGAACAGACGTTTTTTTAATCTAATACAAAACCCCAGAAGCGTGTAAAAAGGTCTTAGTTCCCCTCCTTCAAATCAAATGAATGTATAAAAATTGTCAAACTTTTTTTTATGAACACTCAAAACAAAATATTTACAATTCCTTTTTTTCTTCTATTCCTTCTTTTTATAACATTTAATTAAAACATAAACGTCTGGGGTAAGGAAACAGTGAGGGGGTGGGTGGAAATCAACCTAAAAAAAGAATGAAAATAAAATAAATTAAACAAAGCATCATTTTTTAATGTTATCGAGAACTGTCGTCGAGTACATTCGGCTAATCTGAGGGTTGTTCCGACGAAGATAGCGGAGAAACCAAGGCCAGTGGCTGTACTCAAGGCACTAACATTCTCTGGTTACTCCCCTCCTCCCGGTAGCCATCTTTAGGGTAATTCCGCCCGCGCGCTAGTGTTACCGGTAAGCCAATCAATGCGCTCGGGGGAGACGCTCAGGCACGTGGCTTAAATTTCCTCTGTTCCACAGCAGGAGTCACTCCATCCACAGTTTAAAAAAAAAAAAAAAAAAAAATACACAACTCACTCAAGGCCGGGGAAATGGAAGCCTTTTCTATGCCACCCCTCCGCTCTTATGTGAAGAAATATAAACTACTGCAGTCTAGTGCGATGTGAGCATGGTAGTTCCCTTCATATATGAAATCCATATGACAGAGAGAGGGAGGGAGGGTGAGAGAGAATGAGAGAGACAGAGAGAGTGAGAGAGAGAGAGAGAGAGAGAGAGATGGGTGAGGAGAGGTGCAACACCAAGCAGGTGGTAAAATAGACATCTTTTGGTTGTCAGAACCAAATTAAATGTGTCACTATACCTTTGAGATGGAAGTCTGAAGCTTATTACAACCCCTCCCACCTCACTACAATATTATATCCCACAATTCTAAAGCTAAACCCCCTTGGTTTGAGGTTTTTATTTATTTATTTTTTTTACTTCAGTGAAAACATTAACACTTTCCTTTCCAGCTACATCATCTATATCATTAATATAGCAAAGCTTTTATAGCTGTCGATGGACGAGAGTGCCACTGCCAGACTTCATCTATAAACTTCATTTGCGTTTTCGCTACAGTGTTCCAATGGGTTACCGCAGAGCAGGTATCAGAGCTTCGAGGACAGGGGTCCTGCCGATCCCAGGCTCGAGGAGGAGAGGGGTCTGCGCCCACTCATCTTTCTTCTTCTCTTCCTGCCCAGTTATCCCTCCTTCCCCACTCCAGGTCTCAGTGTATCTACGGCAACAGCATACCTGCCATCACTTATTCCAAAACACTGAGGATGAGGAGGAAGAAGGGAAGCGCACTTTAAAAAAAAAAAAGTAATTGTCCTTGATTAAGGCAAAAAAAAAAAAAAAAAAAGCAAAATTTTCCTGAATGCACCTCTCTAAACTTGTCAAGCGCTTTCTTTGAGGATCTACATGAGCTTTTTCATCACAAAAAGTGGGGTGGGGGTACCCCCAAATTGCAGCCTCAGCCCTCTGTAGATGGGCAAAGGGCGCTGAACTGAGCTGGCTGTAGCAGGGGGTAAATTCCACAACAAAAGGCACAGTGCATTGTGGGTAGACCATGATATGCAATAACACCTTTGGCAGCTTCTTATTGCTTGTCCTGTCCCACTCCAAAATAAAAGCCAAAAAAAAAAAAAACTGAAGAAAAAAAGGGGGAAGGGGTAAAATGGATTTCCACTAACAGCATAAAATCTCGAGGAAAACAAAAGCAATCATGCAATGGTTATCTCTTTATGATGCTTCTAAAAGAGGAGAAAGAGAGAGAGAGAGAGATTATGTTGTCTGATACACGCGTCGTTTGTATCTCATGTCCCAGTGCTAACTGAGTAGGGCGGGGGGGTGGGGGGAAGGGGCGGGGGCTTGATGAGGGGGGCGGGGCTGGAGGGGGGGGGCGTGGCCAGAGGCTGGGGGACTACTTGACTAGCCTCTTGGCCACGTCGGCGTAGGCGATCTCGATCTCCTTGTCGCTGGGGCAGGTGTTGGTGAACTCCTCGCGGGTGTAGGCCTCGCCCAGGTACTTCCAGATGCCCGCCATGTCCTTGGGGATGTCGAAGCCGCGGTACTTCTTCGCCACCACCTGCAGCCGGCACACGGGGGAGGGAGGAGGGGAGGGGAGGGGACGGTGAGCACGGGGGAGGGAGGGGAGGGGAGGGGACGGTGAGCACGGGGTTGTTCTCCGGTGCCCTGGGGCACAAACAGTCTTGTTTTTTTTTGCCGCCAGCTCTCCTCTCGAGCCCGTGACTTACGGTTAACGACTCCTGGGCTGTTATGAGCCTGCCCCCCCCCGCCACCCCCCCCCCCCCCCCCCGGGCATTATAACGGGAGGAACAGCAGGTTGAAAACAACCCAGGGGCGGTTTCTCTCCCCCCCCCCCCCCCGTCATAAGAGACGCACTATCAGCGGGGGAACAGTGAAAATGTACCAGCAGCAGCAGCAGCAGCAGGGCAACCCCGCGCTACTTAAAAAAAAAAAAAAAAAGCACTTGCAGATGCAGTTTTAAGAAATGCGTTTGTTATTGTGTGCAGAAACACAGGAGAAAGTGTTCAATTGTACACAGAGAGGCAACTCTTTGTTTTCAATTTGGCTATGCTTCCTGTTCGGAAGCTTGTTTGCAGACACACCGATTTTAGACCAAGGAGCTCAGACGCAAATACTGAATGGCTGGGCTGCTGTTGTCTGTTGGTTTTTGGTGTGTTGTGGTCACAATCTGTAGTTTGCGGTCACAGTCTATGGTTTGTGCTCAGTCTGCAGTTTGCGGTCACAGTATGTGGTTTGTGGTCACAATCTGTAGTTTGCGGTCACTGTCTATGGTTTGTAGTCACATTTAGTGGTTTGTAGTCTGTCTGTGGTTTGTGGTGACAGTCTGCAGTTTGTGGTCACAGTCTGTGGTTTGTGGTCACAGTGTGCAGTTTTTGGTCACAGTCTGTGGTTTGTGGTCACAGTGTTCATTTTTTGGTCACAGTCTGTGGTTTGTGCTCAGTCTGCAGTTTGCGGTCACAGTATGTGGTTTGTGGTCACAATCTGTAGTTTGCGGTCACTGTCTATGGTTTGTAGTCACATTTTGTGGTTTGTAGTCTGTCTGTGGTTTGTGGTGACAGTCTGCAGTTTGTGGTCATAGTCTGTGGTTGGCAGTCACAGTGTGAAATTTGTGGTCACAGCGTATGGTTTGTGGTCAGTCTGCAGTTTGTGGTCACAGTATGTGGTTTGCGGTTACCTTGACGATGTGCAGTTTGCGGTCACAGTATGTGGTTTGCGGTTACCTTGACAATGTGCAGCTTGCGGTCACAGTATGTGGTTGGCGGTTACCTTGACGATGTGCAGTTTGTGGTCCCAGTATGTGGTTAGCGGTTACCTTGACGATGTGCAGTTTGCGGTCACAGTATGTGGTTGGCGGTTACCTTGACGATGTGCAGTTTGCGGTCACAGTATGTGGTTGGCGGTTACCTTGACGATGTGCAGTTTGCGGTCACAGTATGTGGTTAGCGGTTACCTTGACGATGTGCAGTTTGCGGTCACAGTATGTGGTTGGCGGTCACCTTGACGATGTGCAGTTTGCGGTCACAGTATGTGGTTAGCGGTTACCTTGACGATGTGCAGCTTGGGGAGCAGTATGTGGTTGGCGGTTACCTTGACGATGTGGTGTTTGCGGTCACAGTATGTGGTTGGCGGTTACCTTGACGATGTGCAGCTTGGGGAGCAGGTTGCAGTCGGCGAGCGTCATCTCGTCTCCGTCCAGGAACTTGCGGGTGGAGACCGGGACGTCCTCGATGCTGTTGTGGTCGATCTCGTCGGGCAGCGGGGAGCGCAGGTACTCATCCAGCTTCTGCAGAGTCTTCAGCAGCCCTCTCTCCAGGGCTGGGGGGGAACGAGGGAGAGGGGGGGGGGTAAGAGTTAGGAACACCCACTTTACTGTACACCAATAAACACACCTCTTTACTCCGTGGGTTGTGTTCTATGGCAGTATAATACAGCCTATCACAACTCAGCAGTGATATTTTTAGATATCACTCACTCACGCTTGTCAATCAGGAAGCCAACTGAAATTAAACTGACAAATTAAAAAACGGCTATTATGTTCTATTGGGATTTGCAGTTAATGAACCGAATTTCTGAATCAAAAAACACTTTCGACCCCCATCCCTGTTAGCTGGTGTTTTATTCCCCTCCCACACCAGTAGGGGGCAGCATCCTTTCGGCGAAATCGAGCTATAACTGAATGTCCCAGTGCAGCGATAGGGACACTGCGCTCCAGGGGGTGCAGTCGTGCAAACGAGATTTTGAAAGAGGCGACGGAGATCGTCCCCGAGTCACTTTTTGCAAGCAGCAGACAGTTCCCTCGGCGTACTGGAAAAACCTCCCCCCCCCCCCCCCCGACACAGACCCCGCCCCTCGCTGGAATCCATCAACGCCGCGATGGAAATGAAATCCATCACTCACACTGTCACATGCAAATGCGAAAATGTTAGAACTCCACGCAGACTCGCGACCGCACCCTATAAATGCAACGTGGCTTAACTCTGGATCCAAGAAGGAAAAATACACAGACAAAGCATTACTTCTACAATAATAATAACAATTATTATTATTATTATTATTTATACATAATGACGCTAACAGGTCATTCAGCCCATTAAGGCTGACCATTTATGTAATTATTTTGGTAGCATAAGCAGAGGGAAGAATGCGCAATTGGTTTAAGACAATCATTCATTTCTGGCAGTTCCCCTCTTACAGTCCAATCCACCAACAGGACAGAGTAACTTTGGAACTAGAGATGAAGTGACTACACTACCTGCAGTTCTATTTCCTACCACAGGAGGGCAGCCTGGCACAGTGAACCCACATATGCCTGTGTGCGCGCGAGTTTCTTGTTTATACAAACACTGTCTTACCATATTAGTTACTGTGTCACTCAGCTGTATTGGTAACCTTACACCAGCTGAACATTACGCTAAACTAGCCGAGCTCACGTTAATCCAGAGCGAATACAGGTTTGAGTTCCACCTGAGACACTGCAGAGTCTGGCTGCTGTAGACAGACAGACAGAAACTAAGACTTTAATCTCATTTTGGGCTCATTCACGGTGAAATAATTTTGATACAAAAAAAAAAAAAAAGCCAGAGAAATACTGAGACTGTAGTGAGTTCTGCTCTGTTTGCACACAGGAGAAAGAACCATCCAGAACAAACCCGACAGAAACCAGCCAGGGACATTCCCGTAGTCCAGAACAATCTCCTTACGTGGTTTTACCACCGTGCAATTCTGTCGAAACAGCACGGCCGTGTCAATATTTTACCAGGGTGGTGAGGAGCAATAAAAAAATATTTTAAAAAAAAAAACTTCAGATCTGCGATTAAAGCACATCCCAGCTAACTTCATAAACTGCTTACCAAGAACCAAAATAACACGGCTACATTCCTGATTACACGTACCAATATCACACGACTATCAAAAAAAAAAAAAAGAAAGTATTAGAGACAGCATTTCTGCCATGCTGATGGCGTGACGGCGGAGAAGGCCGGGGCAGGGCGGGTTTGTGAGGAGGGTCAGGTGACCGAGCGATCACACGCAGCTGTCAGGGAGGGCTTTCGGAGGGGGAACGGGAACGCTCAGCTCTCAGCTGTCCCCGAGTCGCTTCGGCGGCGCCCCCGGCGAGCTGACCGTGTCTTTTCCGCGTTTTTGGCGGGCTGAGGCAGGGCGGTTCAGGACAGGGGGCTGGGGGGGGGGGGTAAGGGGGAGGGGGGAGGAAGGGTGACGAGGGACAGACGGGGGGGGCAGCGTCCGTACGGCTGCCACAGGAGAAGGGAGCCCGGCCAATCGGCTGCTCTCAAGGCCAAACAAAAGCCCTGTGTGTGTGTGTGTGTGTTTGTAACCGTCGGCGACCACAGGTCCCGCCGCCGTCGCCTAGCAACGAGAATTCTTCTCTTCCCGGCAGGGAGTAATTCAATCAGGAGGCCTGCAAGCCCCCCCCCCCCCCCCCGACTCCTTATTGAGCCCCCGCCCCACCCCCGGCCCCTCCCTCCCTGGAGGTGCGAAATACCCCAATGACAACTCAGGCGCCTCACACACACCCCTCCTTGCACAGCAGGAGAGAGAGACCTGAGGGTGGGGCAGGGCGAGGTGGGTGGGGGGGGGGGGGGGGTCAGGGGGGCCAGGATGGTGCGGGGGGGGGGGCAGGGCAGGGCAGGGCAGGGCAGGGGGGCATTACAGGACAGGGCCACTCACCCTCGTTGGCGTCTGGTTTGGAGTTCTTGATGAAGGCGGAGAACTTGGCGAAGATGTCCATCCCCGCGGTGTTGGACTCAGGGTGCCGAGCCCCCAGCTTAGTGTACCTGAACACAGAGCACAGCTGTTACACATGGAGAACACACCTGAACACAGAGCACAGCTGTTACACACGGAGAACACACCTGAACACAGAGCACAGCTGTTACACATGGAGAACACACCTGAACACAGAGCACAGCTGTTACACACAAGGAGAACACACCTGAACACAGTGCACAGCTGTTACACATGGAGAACACACCTGAACACAGAGCACAGCTGTTACACACAAGGAGAACACACCTGAACACAGAGCACAGCTGTTACACACAAGGAGAACACACCTGAACACAGAGCACAGCTGTTACACATGGAGAACACACCCAGCGTACAGTTCAGGCTCGAGGGGGGGGGGGGGTGGTACAGGGTGGGTGGGGGGTGGTATGGTGTGGTAAAGGGTGGGTGGGGGGGAGGGTGCAGTACAGGGTGGGACGCTCACTTTGGTGGGCTGAGAACGTCCTCCAGGAACTCCTCGATCTTGTTGACGTCGGTCTTGACCTCCCCGTTGTAGGTGATGAAGGGGGGGTGTGTGCCGGGGGCCAGGTTCTGCAGATCAGCCGGCTTCCTGAGGGGGAGTCAGAACACACGTCAGAACACACACACACACACACACACAGTAAACCAATGAAATTTTTTTTTTTTTTTTTTTTTTTATTTAAATTTTTTTTTTTTTTTTTTTTTTTAAGGGCCACAGACCAAAGCCAAAATGTCTGCTTTTGCAGCTGTCAGCAAAGGTAATTTAGCTGAGCTGTTCTTTCAGAAAAAAAAATCCATTAAAAACAGCATCTTTAGAGTGTGTGTGACTCTGAGCCTGGGTTCTGGGGTCCAGAGTCCAGCACGTGATACACACGTCCCCACAAAGACACTAAGAGACAGGACTGTTATCTGCAGGTCTGTGGGTCTGTCACAAGATGCCATATTTGCAGCTTTCAGCAAAGATACTTCACCTCAGCACCTCTCATTAAAAAACTCCATTAAAA
Organism: Anguilla anguilla; assembly: GCF_013347855.1. Lineage (NCBI taxonomy): Eukaryota > Metazoa > Chordata > Actinopteri > Anguilliformes > Anguillidae > Anguilla > Anguilla anguilla. The sequence goes on along the minus strand of NC_049201.1, from coordinate 77,307,705 downwards.
AACAGCTGAATGATTGACTAAGGGAGCGTGTAAAAATAGGCCAGGGCGGTGTGTGAAGCAGACCCCCCCCCCCCCCCCAAACCCACAGCAGTAATGGGGACACCGACCTGCAGGTGGCGCTAGTGCTAGCACCGCCCCAGAAAGGAAGGGGGGGCTCTGTTCGGCCTGGAGGACCGCACTTCCTCTCGCACCCTCGCCCCCCGCCGGTCAGTCGGGCCCAGAGTTTAGCCCGTTTGGCCGCACACCTGTCTGCACCCCCCTCCCCTCCCCGAATCGATAATGGAGGTGACAACAGAGGGTTCGGACGAATCTGATTGGCTGCCTCACAGTAAATTAACGATTTACCGAGACGACTTGCTAACGCGGCGCTACCCAACTCCAGGCCTCAACGGCAACGTTTGCTCCGGCCAATGTGCTACACCACCGGATTTCACCCAGCCAATGCGCTACACCACCGGATTTCACCCAGCCAATGCGCTACACCACCGGATTTCACCCATGAGCTCACTGCCTGAATCAGGGAGGTATATGTGTGGAATCAGGTGGCACGGACACACAGAGGCTGGCTGGGCCTGGAGTTGAGTAGCACTGCACTAAAGGAAGATTAGTTCAAATACAGAAACACTACATTGAAAAATGTGCTTCAGAAAAACAGTCTTAGGTCTTCCTATGGTCTGCGCCTGAGGGCAAGAGTCCACCTATATCATGTGATTGCACACTTTGACCCACTTCTTGTCTGGCATAAATACAGTACGTCAAGAAAAATAACTCTGCATCCGCACCACGTGCGTTTTAAGACAATGGAACGACCACATCAAATTATGAGAATAAATACACGAGTAAGAAAACACACAGCCATTAAGGTGACTGTATACAAATGAGTGGCAATGTGATTGGGCGACATCAATAGCTGCAATTCATGAAATTCATACAATTCATCCTGCATTTCAGAATATAATATTTTAAAAAGGGGTAAATCAATCTGCTAGATATTTATTTTTCAGCTTCTCCATAAGCGGAGGCAGACCAGACACACAAACGACTCAGCCGCATAATGGCAGGAAGTGACCTCATCCCTGCGGTGCGAGCACAGGAAGTGACTTCATCCCTGTGGCATTGCAGCAGCAGTAAAGGGGGGGGGGGGTGGGCGGGAGAGAGACCACGGAAAGGGGAGCGCGCGGAGGGGGGGTGAGACAAGACATTCAACAGACCAAGATGCACAACACGGGGTCCTTAGACACTGAGACTTGTACTTTCCCTCCCGTGGAAACCCGAGCATTCGAACCGTTGACCAATCGTATCCGAGCGCGTAGCGTGTTAGCGGGTGGGCGACGGACGTCCTGCGCCGTGACGTATTGCCCAGAAAATACGCTTCCATTAAGAATCGGGCGCTCCCGCAGCTGGGAAGCAGGGAGGGAGGGAGGGAGAAAGGGAGGGAGGGAGGAGAGGAGCGAGGGAGGGAGGAGAGGAGCGAGGGAGGGGGGAGAGGAGAGAGGGAGGGGACTATCTGGTGAGTAAACGCCGGTCTGCGGTGAGCCTCGGCCGTCCGGCACAGGAAATGAGCCACAGCCCCGGAGAGAGAGAGAGAGAGAGAGAGAGAGAAAGAGAGAGGTGTCTCGAGGCCTCATAACACAGAAAGAGAGAGAGAGAGAGAGAGAGAGAGAGAGAGAGAGAGAGAGGGGGGGCATCCTGAGAACTCATACCACAGAAAGAGAGAGAGGGGGCAGCCACACTCAACAAGGGCACAGGAACTGCACACTCCAGACACAGGAAGTACCTGCATCGCACATAGACGCCCACCCGTATTCATTCCCTTCAGAGGAATATTCCACTTTCGGTCTAATGAGTAATTTGGCGGAGCTCACCCCACTGTATCGGCAAAGCGAGCGCGGGTACGTGTTTTTTTTTTTTTAGAGGAGGTGGGCGGGGCTGGCGTATGGCGTGGGCGTGGCAGGGGCACGATGAACAGTGCGGCCGTTGTGCGACCCGTCTCCATGCCGACGCGTGACCACCGAGCGGAAAGAGTGAAGAATTTATCACTCCTCCAGAAAAAGAGCACCCCGCATGGGGGGGGGGGCAGGGGGGCGGGGGGGGTGAGCAGGCGTTCTGGCGGGCGACATGCAGCCCTCATCACGCGTTCCGCTAACGTCGTTAACACCCCGGGGGGGGGGGGGGGGGGGGGCACAAGGAAACAGGCCCTCTACACATTTCACTCCCTTTGTTTCCCTCTCCCTTTTTCTACCCGTTTCTCGGTTTCTTCTCTTCCCCCCCCCACTCAGCTTCCCTCTGTTTCTCTCGCCCTCTTTCTCCGTTTCTCTTTCTCCTCTCCAAACTCTGCTTCTCTATCTGTTCCGCTCTCCCTCTTTCTTTCCGTTTCTCTACATTCGTTGTCCCCCACTCAGCTTCTCTCTCTATCTTCCCGTTTTCTTTCTCCTCCGCCTACTCTACTTCTCTCTTCGTTTCTCTCCCTCCCTCTTCCTCCATTTCTCTCTCCCTCTTTCTTCCCTGGTTTTTTTCACTACTGGGACACCCAAGGAGTGTGTGTGTGTGTGTGCGCGTTCCAGTGAGTGTGTGTGTGTGTGTGTGTGTGTTCCAGTGAGTGTGTGTGTGTGTGTGTGTTCCAGTGAGTGTGTGTGTGTGTGTGTGTGTGTGTGTGTTCCAGTGAGTGTGTGTGTGTGTGTGTGTGTGTGTTCCAGTGAGTGTGTGTGTGTGTGTGTGTGTGTTCCAGTGAGTGTGTGTGGGGGTGTAGGAGGGGGTGTAGCCCACCCCTCCTGCAGAAGGATGATGACCGAACCCCCCCCCCCCCAAAACCCTTTTTAAATAAGAGGTCTCTCTCCCTCTCTGAAATATCCCTGTTTATCTTCTCCGCGTTCCCAGGTTCTTTAAGGCTGTGGGAATTCCAAACGGGCGGGCGGATCAAAGGGAGCGGTCCCTCGGGAAGCTCGCAGACCGCTCTCTCAGCCAAGCACAGAGGAACGACCCCCCCCCCCCAGCCCTCCCTCGCACCCCCCCCCTCCCCCGAGACAGGCCGCAGCCTCACCTCTTCAGGTCGACGGTGGTGACGTTGAAGACCACGCCCTTCAGCCACAGGATCATGAAGAGGCGCTGGGAGAAGGGGCAGTTCCCGATGCTCTCGCCATCGCTCCCCGCCTGAGAACGAGGGGGAAGAGAAACAAAAAACATCATCATCATCATCATCATCATCATCATCACGCCATTCCTCCACCCTCAGCATTCCGCGCGTTTCCACCCCCCCACGGCGGCGTCGGATGGCTCGCATTCCGCTTCCACGGACGCTCGGAGATGTCATTCCCGCCGCAGACGTCACCGGAAACGCCGCGCCTCATTAGCTGGTGCTCCCGACGGGACGGGACGGGGACGCTGTCTCCTCAAAACCCCGCCCAAAACACACCCCAATAAAAAGGTGGGGGACTTCTTCAATATGCACTCTTAGATAAAAAAAACAGAAAATAGACAGACTACTGTGTTTGTACTCATTAGAGGTGGCACTGTAACCGACATATTACTGACATTGCAAGTATAGCTTTTCTTTGGAGGGGGAGGGGAAATAGTCCCCTCAGATTTGGGGAGCACGATTCAGGCCAAAGCACCATAACTGTCCACTACAGCTCTCTCTGTGAAGGACAATCGTTACTGTGAGCTCTCTATGTGACAAAAGGTCTCCCAAAGAAGTTGCACTGTCATTTTAAAACCATTGCAATATCATCGTTACTTTCATTTTGTTCCTATTTTCACTTTCTCTCTATCTATATATTTCTTTTTTGATCTTTGTGAAGTAAGCGCACTGTGACACAAACCGAACTGATTTGGCGGCGGTTACGGTGAGACCGGCGCTCTCCGTGACCGATCTCGGTTTGAAAGGTAGCCGCGGGGGGGAACCGGCTCATTGACTCCACCGCGTTTCTCCGCGTAGCGGCCGCCGATCGATCCCAGGCAATCTGCGTCGAGCGGCCCTCGCGGCCGAGGGCCTTCGTCTCGTTACCAATGACTTTGCGCTCAATGACCGATAGCTTAACGAGGACACGGACGAGCACACACGCACAAGGGAAAGATAAACCATAAAAAAAAAGCGTTTCGCTGCTTCTCCGCCAAGAAACCATGTCTAGATCGCTGACTGTGTTTTGTATCAAAGGTTCTTTCAGTAATAATAATAATAATAATAATAATAACAACAACAACAAAACTTCTATTTGTATAGGGTTAGGGTTCTCAAACCCAAGGTTGCTTAATGGCGGTGGTATGCTCCTCATGTACAATAAAAATCACAGGGCAACTAGAAAACAACTCGTTTCCCATGTAGCCAAACATCACCGTGTGTTGACAGGCCTGGCAGGAAGCCAGACACCATAGCTACTGTATAAAATGTGGAAAATGACAGGTTATCGGTTACCGTGCCAACGCAATGGTTTTTCACGTCAGGTTGCAATCATAACATCGTGATTTCTGGCAACGTCTCGCATAAATACTGTCAGAAGCAACAGCTGGCTTCAAAAAAACGAGATTAAATTATCGGTGTAGTTGTTTTTTTTTTATAACAAGCTTTACATTTTTGGCAGCGCCTGTGAGAAGCGTAGGACGCGCTCTCTCGCCTTCAGGCGAAACTACAACCGTTTGGGGCTCCCGAAGGAAGTCTCGTCACGTTCGCCATTCGGCGGGAGGCGAGGATTACCGAGGAAATCCATTTCTGCTCTAATTTGTAAAGACGGGTCGAATTACTCTCACGATAAATTGCGTTTTAAAAGGAACTCCGGTTCCACGGAACCCTTACCGAACTGGTATTCACAGCGCTAATTTTCATCGGTATTTTACAATTAGCCTGTTGCTCAGACGGTGCCGTTCTAGAGCTGGCAGCCCCTCGATTAAAAACGTTTGCAAGTGCTGACGTCAGTGCTTCACGGTGGATGATCCACAATGATCTACGCGATGTCATATGATGATGTCATAATCACGACGACTTCACGCAGGCACTGCTTATAGGAGATGAGTCCGTCTGCTCTCACCTAACCTTTCACACAACGCACTGGGCATAATGCAACCTTCCATGATTACAGAACAAACGCACAGCAACCAATGGGTATGCCTATTCTTCAGGGACAGGTAATAATAATAATTACAACAATAATAATGATAACAATAATAATTCCTGGCATTTATATAGCACTTCGTCACACAAAGTGCTGTACAGTGATATGGGTGACACTTGCCTCAGGCACCACCGATACGCAGCACCCTCCTGCGTGATGCACGGCAGCCATTTTGCACCAGAACCTTCACCACACATCAGCTGAGGTGGAGGGGGAGAATGCTTTTCGTAAGCCAACCGAACGAAGCAATCTTTAAGGTGGCAGGCTGAGAGAGCCTCGTTGGGAATTCGGCCAGGACACCGAGGAACCACCCCCCCCACCCCCCCCCCCCCCCCCCCCCCCCCTTTTTGCGATGAGTGTTGTGGGGTGTTTAATGACCACAGTAAGTCAGGACCAGGTTTAATGTCTCATCTGAAAGACTCCTACAGCACAGTGTGGCGCGATTTGAGTCACTCCTAAACCACCAGTGTGGTCACAAGTTCAAATTACAAACACCTCTTGGACCCTTTAAATCATAAAACAAATGAAAAATAATAATAGGGTGAATTGTGGATATAAAAGTCGCCCCCCCCCCCCCCCTTAAGTGCATTTATTGACAGTGTAGATAAGATGGCCGAAACAGGCCTCAGTGTCAGAGTGAGAGGAGAGACAAACAACACTGAGCATGCTCAGAAGATGCTCAGAAGAAGCACGTGGAGATAATCCTAGTTGGGTGGGGAAGGGTGGGGGGGGGGCACTTGGGCGGGTGGGCGGTAGGGCGTAGCTGGTTAGAGGAGGCAGACACAGATGCACATGTTTTCAGTGAGGTTCGGGAACACATCCAGGACCTCTCCCCACCGCCTACCCAGAAGCCTTCACTCTGGAATGCTGCGGAGTCCCAGGGAACTCTGGGAAGTTTCACAAGATCCCTGAGAGCCAGACGCTGCCGTTAAGCTTCCAGAGCCCCAATCAGAGGGACGAGGCTCACAGCCAAACCCTTCACTACTGCAGCCAGCGCGGGGAGAATACAGCAGGCCCGCGTAGCCTACACCGCTACACTCCTCACTTCCTTTAGAGAGCTGTGTGTGTGTGTGTCTGAGCGCGTGTCTGTGCACGTGTGAGTATGTGTGTGTGAGTGCGTGTATGTGCACGTGTGAGTATGTGTGTGTGAGTGTGTGTATGTGTATGTGTGAGAGAGTGTGTGTGTGTGTGTGTGTGTGTGTGTGAGTGTGTGTATGTGTGTGAGCGTGAGTGTGTATGTGTGTCTGAGCGCGAGTGTGTGTATGTGTGTGAGTGTGAGTGTGTGTGTGTGTGTCTGAGCACGTGTGAGTATGTGTGTGTGAGTGTGTGTGTGTGAGTGTGTGTATGTCTGTGAGCGTGAGTGTGTGTATGTGTGTCTGAGCGCGAGTGTGTGTATGTGTGTGAGTGTGAGTGTGTGTGTGTGTGTCTGAGCACGTGTGAGTATGTGTGTGTGAGTGTGTGTGTGTGTGTGTGTGTGTCTGAGCGCGAGTGTGTGTGAGTGTGTGTATGTGTGTCTGTGCACGTGTGAGTATGTGTGTGTGAGTGTGTGTGTGTGTGTGTGTCTGAGCGCGAGTGTGTGTATGTGTGTGAGTGTGAGTGTGTGTATGTGTGTCTGTGCACGTGTGAGTATGTGTGTGTGTGTGTGTCTGAGCGCGAGTGTGTGTATGTGTGTCTGAGCGCGAGTGTGTGTATGTGTGAGTGTGAGTGTGTGTTTGTGTGTCTGTGCGCGTGTGAGTATGTGTGTGTGTGTGTGTGTGTGTGTATGTGTGTGTGTCTGAGCGCGAGTGTGTGTATGTGTGTGAGTGAGTGGTAAAGTTGAAACCACAAGTGAGTGTGTGTACAGAGTGTGTGTGCGAGAGCGCATGAGAGAAAGAGAGGAAAAAGAAGAGGAGAGAGAGATAGAAAGAGAGAGGGGTTATTTTCAGTGCCAATGACTACACCACACTGCACATCCTCTCCCTGTCATACGCACTGCACCTAGAGACGGACAGACGAACACACACCCAAAAACCACCACCAACCCCACGCTGTACCGTTTCTGACACCAACGCTGGATATACCAAACACGTCATCGAAACAAAAACAAAAAATTAAAAATAAACTGGGCGTCTGACAGTGAGAGCACGACCCTGACAGCAAATTCAGCGAACGAAGACGAGGTGGTGGGCTACAGACGAAGAGAGAGAGAGAGAGAGAGAGAGAGAGAGAGAGAGAGAGAGAGAGAGAGAGAGAGAGAGAGAGAGAGAGAGAGAGAGAGAGAGAGAGAGAGAGAGAGAGAGAGAGAGAGAGAGAGAGAGAGAGAGAGAGAGAGAGAGAGAGAGAGAGAGAGAGAGAGAGAGAGAGAGAGAGAGAGAGAGGGTTGTGCTCACTGTTCCCTCTCTGCAGTTGTCATGACTGTAAGCTTAGGGTTGTAACTAGGTAGCTGTTTCGTAGGTGACTTAGTTAATGCACCCGTCTTAACTACTGATTGTATTATTTGCATAGACCGTGTTGTTGCTGTTCTCGTTTGTGTTAGTGTTAATCAGTTTAACCTCCAGGGTCCAAGTTGAACTATGCGGTTGTTCCCCGCACTTGGACCGGTACTTCTCTCTAGGGTTTTCGACATAGCTACTTGTTCCTGGTTATGGTTATACACTTTGTTGTACGTCGCTCTGGATAAGAGCGTCTGCCAAATGCCTGTAATGTAATGTATTGTAATGTTCTACCGCACGGTCTTTCGCTCACACTGCAAACGAGTGGAAGATCTCCACACCGCTCAGGGTGTGCCGAGCGCTTGCAGAAGTGACACGGACACGCTTTCAGGCGCATTATCCGTCTCTGGGTTTCATGCCAGCTAATTCTGATCTTAATTATTTAATTGGCCCCAATCGTGTCAGAGATGGATATTTTTACCTTTATTTCTCGATAAGTTCATGAATGACATCTGAAGACTGTGCCTGAGCCTCAACACGAAGCCTCTTTTTGTGGTCTAATCTACGGTTAAACCGGCATTAGAGCACTCAGTTAATTAGGTAATTTGGCAAGTGTAATTGGTGACAAACCTGAATACACACTGGCTCTGCAGGAATGGATCTGCCTATCCTTGGCTTCAGATGATTAACATTTTTTTTGCCATTCCAGTTCTTTCTATCATCTAAGAAATAGAGAATTACAGCATATAGGCTATATATATATAAATGGCACTGTGGTGTGGTCTGTAGCAGCAAAATACAGCTGTTCTTTTTTTTTTTTTTACCCCAATTCTACTGTGTTTTTAGTACAGGGAGGACCTCAAGGCATCAAATGCCAGCCCAAGGAATGCAGTCACATTCCAGAAAGCGTCAGCCTTGGCCAACTTCCCCAAGGGGGGCATGTTACATGCTATAATTTACACAGCGCCATCTTACACAGCGCCATCTTACACAGCGCTGGGCGCCAGACTGAACAAGTCACTATATGGTGTTAAGGACGCGTGCGGAATGCCGGCGCGTGTAGAATTCCTCGCGGTGTCGGCGGATTCCGGCGCGGCCGGCGTTGGTCTGGGGCGCGTACGGAGACGCGTGTGCGCTAACCGACGTCGCATTCCGCAAACGTCGCGGCGAAGTGTCGGGGGGGGTGGGCATGTGTGACTGGCGTGTGCAAACGTAATAAAAGGCTACTGCGGGTCAGTAAACGTGCTGCGAGCACCAGGCAGAGCCCCCCCCCCCACCCACACCACATACACCCCACTTCCTGCTCGGGGGTCGCACGTCGACAGAATGACGCGAGAGAATTCGCCAGCGGGAAATGAAGAAGAATCGAAAACGGCAAGCTCTCACGCCCATCCTGAAGTCCCGAAGTCTCCACGCAGTTAGGAGGGGGGAGCACATGGGACAGTTTCACCTGGGGGGGGGGAATCAGGAGGAGTAAGTGTACCCCCCGGGACAGAACCCCCAGCAGCTGCAGCAGCTGTTCTGTTTATATTTATTTTTTCCTGCCTTCGCACAATAAAAATGGCCACAGAGCTCTAAACTGCGCTGGATGAATAGGAGACTTTGTTCCCCCTGCCCCCCCCCACGAGTGAGGGCCTCACCCACTCACCCCCCTCCCTCCCTCCCCCCCCCCCTTCTGGTCAGACAGGACCATTCTGCCAGGGCCCAAGTGTTACAGTACTTAAACAGCAATGCACAAATAAACCAAAAACAAAAAATATACAGGCCAACCACCAGCATTGGGCTCAGAATATGGGACTGGGGGGGTCATCGCACCTCCTGCTCCTACCCCGTCCCACACCGTGACACAACCCGCAGGCCCTTAGGCTTGGCCCCAACCCCTCCAGTTCCGCACATTAATACACATTTCTCCGCGTGGACTTTCTTATTTTACCAGCAGGTTTATTGCCGCAGGCCATAATCCACTCCTTCGCTTCGTCCCTTTGCTCCGATAAATTCCCCAATAACCGTCTAATCAGGACAGCCTAACTGCAGCTACCGAGACTGGGTAGGCCAGCTCTCCCCCCTCTATGCCCGGGTTCCTCCATAAACTTCTTTCCACTGGGGAGTTATTATTTATTTATTTATTTATTTATTTTTTAAACTCACTTGCTGGAATTTTGGGGTTCAGACCCATTTCCTGTTTTTGTGTTGAGTATCTGGCAGTGACTGTAAAACGCGCTATAAATAAAGCTGAACTGAGTTTGAACGCACAACTCAATTCAGGCCCGGAGCGCAGACCCGCGTTAACACTGCGAATCGTACACGTGAACATCATTTAGGACATTTAGGATTAGCTACTACTGTATGGGGGACTGTCGCAAAGGATAAACATCCTTCATCATTCATTATTTTTGCGCATGTGTTTGTGTGTCCTACATTAACGTGTAAACTGTGCACTGGAAATAATACAACATAACAGCCAACAAAATATGCATCATATTATCTGGCAGGTTATCCCATTCATGAATAACTTTCCGTGGGAAAAAATAACCCCAACAGTCAAAATTTGTCTATAAATATTCACCTAGGCCCTTGTTTACCTCCGTACACAACTCATTTGCTAAACCTGAAGTGTATACATTGTATGCATTTACTAATATTTACCAGAGCAAGAGGATTTGCAGCTGGTTCTTGTAGGAAGGGTTAAAGGGTTCTATTTTTACAGCTTCCTGCCATGTGGCCGAGCACGTTTCGCACGAGCACGTTTCGCCCGAGCGAACGAAGCGATCGCGCTCGTCTGGACGGGCCTACCCTGTTACAGCCACACCGGCAGCGAAAACAAAAACACCGAAATCATAAACACGGACGAAATAACGGAAGTTTAACGAAAAGTAGTTTTTAAATGTGTAAAAAAAAATTTTTTTTTAAAATTCTGTCCAGAAACATTTAAGAGCCCTTTTTAAAAAAATAAAAAACACTTCTTTAACGACACAACTCAATTATTTATTCACACCCGTGCAGAAAACGCCAGCACGGTGAAGCACAGGTTGTGCTGGCAAACAGCAAGACAGTTTTTTAAATTTATTTATTTATTTTAAATCTCTGGGTATACGAGGCTTAATGTTCTCCGCCGTTTCATTGGTGCTAAATTCACCCCAGAAACCGGCGCCATTTATTACAAATCAGCAGAGACTAAAAATTGGGGATAATATTCCTGAGGGGGGGCGTCTCCGACTCGGTAACCGTTCCCACGGCAACGGAAGCAGGCGTCCAGTGTTCCGCGGAGTCTATTAAAAAAGATGGAAGTATCTCTCGTACCCCCCCCCACACCCCCCACCGCCCTCTCTATATCTATTCCACACACACCTGCCCGCTCCAGAGATGGAGATTAGACTGTACGGCGCACACACACACACACCCATTAGCGGACGCGCGCTGTGCTGTGATGCGGACGAGAGGGTCTTTGATCTGCAGACCCGGCGCATGCCACGCCCGGGATGAAAGGTTTCGGGTTCCCCCCCACGGCACCGGCGCCGGCCCGGCCGCGTTCGCCGCAGTTCTAAAGCCGCCCGGGCGTCCGATGAAATCAGGGCGCGGCGACGGCTTGGGGAATAACCGTTCGGCGGCCGATCGCTGGAGGACGTGTGTCACATGGCATCATTCTTACCCTCCGCCCCGTCACTGTGCGCTGAACACCAAACCTGTACTTCACACCCGTCACTGTGCGCTGAACACCAAACCTACACCTCACACCCGTCACTGTGCACTCAACACCAGACCTGCACCCCACACCCGTCACTGTGCGCTGAACACCAGACCTGCACCCCACACCCATTACTGTACGCTGAACACCAGACCTGTACCTCACACCCGTCACTGTGCGCTCAACACCAGACCTGTACCTCACACCCGTCACTGTGCACTCAACACCAGACCCTAAGTGCTGCTGTGTAGCTGGGGGCAGGTCTGGTGTGAGCTTTTGCTGGTTCTCTGTAGCTCCTATAAAGATGACAGTGGCTTGCGTTTCGTTCGCTGTTAAAAACGATCCGGGCCTCACAGAAATAGCGAGACTCGCTAATTTGTTTTTTTTTCAACAGGGAACATCCTCGAACGACGGAGGAAAAGCCGACATTCGGTAAGGGCGTCCCAGGAGAGAATCCATCCTTGAGAACAAAGAGAGGAGAGTAGCTACCCACAGACTGGGAGAGAGAGAGAGAGGGAGAGGGAGCGGGAGAGATAGGGCCAGAGGGAGAGAGAGAGGGAGGGACAGAAGGAGAGGAATAGAGAAAGGGAAGATGGACAGAGGGAGAGAAAGAGAAAAGAGATGTAGAAGGAGAGAGAGAGGAGAGTGTGTGTGAGAGTATGTGTGTGTGCAAGTGTGCATGTGTGCGTGTCTGTGTGTGCGTAAGAGGGTGTGTGCGTGTCTGTGTGTGTACAGGCCTCCTCATCCCTGCTCTGGGCCCCTCTGCAGAAAGCAGTAGGGGTAGGGGGGTGGGGAGGGGGGGTGTAAACTATTCCAGAAATGTCCCGCTCGGTCGGTGAGGGGAGCGCTTTGTTTGGCTCCAGGGCTGCATGGAGCAGTGGTTTCCGGAAGCATGCCTCCCCAACAACTGCATCTGAACACACACACACGCGCACACACACACATACACACTGTTACACACACACACACACACACTCTCTTTAACACACGCATACACAAACACACACACACACACAGTTACACACGAACACTCTCTCTAACACACACATACACAAACACACACGCACACCCAAACTCCCTTACACACACACAAACACACACGCACACCCAAACTCCCTTACACACACACACACACACACACAAACATGCACACACACACCCAAACTCTCTTACACACACACAGGCACACGCACACACAGACTGTGTGTCAGCTGTGGCCCCCTTCGCTGTCTGTAACCCTCTCTACTTTCTACCTGCCTGACTCCGATTAAAAAGACATTTCTCCTAAGTTTTATTGTTTTGTTTTTTAAACTCATGAAGGACAGGACGTCGTTTGCCAAACAAGTTCATCTATCAGAGAGGGGTTGAAATCGGGCGTTCCGTGTACAGAAGGTGACGGGGGCTCCAACGTCTCCACGGTCTGTCTGCACGGAGGCAGGAACGGGTGGGGGTGGGGGTGGCGGGGAGGGGGAGAGGTGGTGACTCACGGTGAAGTCACTGACGTCTGGACCCACCCCCCCCCCCCCCCACCCCACTACCCCACCCCACCAACCCACCCACCCACCCCAGCATGGCACGGCCAGCTCACCACGGGTCCCCGCTCCTCCCCAGGAGGCGAACGCAGCTGTGAGGTCATCGATGACATCACTCTCCAAACACATGCAGTCGCTGCCGCGCGGGTGAACAATCACAGGGTAAAAATTGCAGTCCGACCGATTCAGTTTCCCCCTCCCAGGACTATTTTGGCAGCCTTTTTTTAGAGGAGGGTCATTATTATTTTTTTTTTTTTAGCTCTGCTTTCATGCCCAAAAATATGAGAAGTGGCAGTGGTTACAAAGCCGAGCAGGGCTACGATAAGAATTATCCCAAATACCCTGTTCTCCTCCTCAGCAAGATGTTTGGGGGTTCTTCCACTGATAAATAAACTCTGTTTGCTTTCATTGTTTCTCCAGAGAATGGTGTGACTACCCCAGCGACAACAAGTACAAAAAACATTGTTCCCACTGTTCTCAAAATTCAAAACAAGCACAACTGCCGTCGTTCCGACTCATCAGAGAGCCTTGCTCAAACGTCAGCTCAACCACACACACACACACACACCGAAACACACACACACACACACACACACCGAAACACACACACACACACACACACACACACTGAAACACACAACACCCCTTTCTCCCTCGATAACTCCAGATTCCCGGCTCGATAGCTGTCCGACGGCGGTGTCTGTGAATCCGCAGACCTTCCGGAACTCTCCGCTGGCCTGGCAGGCGGCTAATTCAGAGCCCCTCCAGAGCATCGTTACCGTTTTAAATTTGGGGAAGCGGAGATCTCTCTCCAGGCCAGGGTGGCGAGTAGGGCTAAATTTAGCGTGATGAGAAAATGGTAATGATGTAGCCGATTTTGGCAGTGGCCGCTCCGCCACCTCCATGGAGTGTTGCAACTGAAGGGGCGGGACGGTTGTTTGGGGACGGCGTTTTACCGAATAAGGAGCTGACGAAGGCGAAGGGGAAGCCCTTTCACCCCAGCGAATCACAGGAATGCGCTACGACTGGAGGAAGTGAGTCTCTGGGGCCTGGCTCTGTGTGAGTGTGTGAGAGAAAGAGAGAGACAGTGGAGAGAGAGTGAGACAGAGGGGAAAGAGAAGGAGACAGAGGGAAAAGAGAGACAGACGGAGAGAGAGAGAGAGAGAGAAAGAGAGAGAGAGAGAGAGTGTCGGTGTGGTGAGGTACTGACTCATTCAGAAGTGAAAAACAGGCCTAAAATGAAGGTCCCTTTGAAGGCAGCCCAGAGGCCACAGTCAGGAGTTATAACAGCACATCACAGACCTGCCAAATCCTCCCGTTTCCATTACTAACCCGAAGAAACTTCCACACCACGTCACCGCTTCATTCAGAGCTCAGAACAGCTTTCACACTCACAGAACAGGAGCATGCCATGGCCACGCCCACTGAGGGGGCCACAAACACGCCCCACCGAGGGGGCCACAAACACGCCCCACCGAGGGGGCCACAAACACACCTCAGCCCCGCCCACTGTACCACAAACACACCCCCTCAGCCCCATCCACTGACATTACACTTCCCCTGTAAGCTTTTACCAAAGGGAGAAAAGAAAAAGAAAAAAATAATAAAATAAAGAAACACGTGGCTGAAGAGGTCAAAGGGCAAAACACTGAAGTGTATAAACTGAGGGGCTTGTTCAGGAGGTCTGTAAATCACACTGTTTAAGGACCCTAGCATGGGGGGGGAGAGAGTGGGTGGGGGGGGGGGAGAGAGAGAGAGAGAGTGGGAGAGTGAGGGGGGAGGGAGAGAAAAAGGAGAGAGAGCAAGAGAGAAAGAAAGAGGGAGAACAACCCTTCACACAGCTTGAGTTAATAAACTGCATTCCGATTACAGCCGTCCGTCACCAAGGCCCACCAAGACCCTGATCCACAGAGATGGGTATGGGGGGTGGGGGGGGCGTGTCTCTGACAGTTAATTTATAGTCAACAATATTATTCAGGACACAAGTATACGTTAGAGAGCGAGGGGAAAAATGTAGATGCAACAAGGAGAGGGCTAGACAGAGAGAGAAAGAGAAGGGGCCCATTCTATTGTAAAACGCAAAAGCCATGAGTCATTTAAGCATTTCGAAATTTTTAAAAAAATCAGTCAGAAAAAAAAAAAAAGAGTATTTCACATGTTACTTACAGCAGATTATTTACTGAGTGGCGGTTACCGTCCGTGGTTAATAACGTTACAGCGTTGTCATTTTCAGCAGAGCTGTAACGAACTCCCCGCGTGAGAAACACGGGGCGATGTGCTGCCATGACGATGACGCCAACAACGCACATCAAATCCATTTATTACTCGCCGTTTACAATTTAGCTATCTGCACCAAATGAACGACGTGTCAATAAAGACCTGGTGTTGGAGTTATTTAATTGAGAGATGGAGGGGGAGAAAGAGAGAGAGGGGAGAGGGGGAAGGAGAGATGCTATGAAAAAAGGAGAGGAAGGGGCAGAAGAGGGGGCGAGGGAAAGGGAGATGTGGAGAGGGCAAGGGGAGGGAGGAGAGAGAGAGAGAGAAACCAGGGGGGTGAGAAAGAAGTAGAGGAAGGAGGGGATAGAGGGGGAGAGAAAGAGAAGGAAAGTACAGCGGTTTGCACAGTGAGCAGGGGCGGGGGCGGGGGGGCAGGCAGAGAGAAAGAAAGTGAATGAAAGAGAGAAAGACGGTCAGACATAATGCAGGGTTTAGGAACACCCCGTCCCGTAGATTCTCCATTCTAGGAGAAACCCGGGCCCCCCCTCCTTCCCCCTCCTCCGGCCCCAATAATGACTCAGTCCGCTCTGATGCATTCCTTCCCTTCTTCTCTCTCCCCCCCTTCCCCTCCCCTCCTCCTTCCCTCTCTCCCTTCCTTCGTCCGTTTCGCTCCACGCCCTCACCCCCTCTCCGCCGGTCCTTCCTGGAACAGAACGCACTGTATCCAGTCCGGGCCCTCGGGGGGCGGGGGGCGGGGGGGGTCCCGGCACGGCAACAAACGCGCAGAGACAGGGGGGCAGCGACACAACCGAATTACAGCAATCGCTAATTTACAACCCTACAATCAAATCACAACCCTAATTACTCTGCTTCACAACAAATCAGCCGCTATTACCAAAACTCCCACAGGTTTAAAAAATAAATACAATCACTAGTTGTGCAGAAACGAAGTCCAAGTTGCGCGCAGCTACCGAAATTTGTGTGTAAACGTGAACACTGGGGTACGGCAAGTTTTAGGAAAGGGGTACACAACACGTCCTGTGTGTTGCGGTTAAGAATGCAGTAGCTTTACTGGTGTGGTTCACCACATGCTTTAAATGTTTACAAGAGCCGCACGCGGACTTGCGTTCTGTTCTGTAGCGCTCTTGAGAATGACCTTCCTCTCAAGGGCGATTCTAAATTCTTTTCTCAGTTGTTTTTATTTTTCGTTTTTTTTTTTTCCCCCCCAAAAGGAGGAAAAGGAAAAACTTCAACAATGGCAGGCTTAGCGGCAACAAGGATGGAGCTCCTTACCTCCTGCAGGCCTGAACTCTGGATAACACCCTGGCCACCAACACAACAGCGCGATACGCAAACCACCACCCGCCGTTTGTGTCTGTGAGTATCTGGGGCTCTCCCGCCATTTAAGGAAATGCGTTCTCCAACCCCCCCCACCCCCCAAAGAACCCAGAGGACAAACAACCTGATGGTGGCGGCACTGCTTTCCAGGACATCTAAAATAAAATAATAATAATAATACAATAAAAATGTATTTTTTTTTATACAGCGCCTCTCAAGCATCGAGCACAACATGCTTTCCAGAAAGAAAAAAGAGAATAAGGCAGAAAAATTCAACAAAAAGGGATAAAAATTTGTTCAGGCTTAACACAAACTGTGAACACGAACGCAAAGTAAACGCAAACGTTTTTCTTCACAGATTCAGTTTTTTTCTATGAAATCGTTGAACATTCCAAACTTTCCAAAGTATCCAAAAAAGGAGAAGTCTTTTTTCTTTTTTTTTTTTGTAATGTACAAGGTTCTTTTTTTTTTTTTTTTTTTGTTTTAAGAAGGAATGACAGAACGTCTGTGAATAAATTAAGAAAAACCAGCTCACAGGACTGAGACAACCGCATGGGGGGGGTGGGGGGGGCGTTCAGAGGTGGTCAAAGGAGGCCCAAATTCTCACAGGAGTCACGGGGAGGAGTGATGCCATAGCAACACTGTGACCTTTTATTACACTGTAGCATTGCAATCATGTAGCATTACATCACAGGCCTGTCATACTTTCAGTCACAGGCATCACATATCCATCCATCCATCCATCCATCCACTCATCCATCCATCCATCCATCCATCCATCCACTCATCCATCCATCGACCGCCTAACCCGCTAATTCCTGGTCCCAGCTCCCAGCATGCACTGGGGCGAGAGGCAGGAATACACCCTGGACAGGTCGCCAATCCATCACAGGACCCACACACACACCATTCACTCACAAGCTCACACCTGTGGGCACCTTAATTAACCTGACCTGCAGGTCTTTAAATTCATGAAAGGAATTAACAAAGTGAACTCCAAGAGATTCTTCAGTGCTGAGTAAGCAGAACGAGGGGGGCATTAAAAGGAAATTAGCAAAAGCTAAATTTCGCACAGACATCAGGAAGTATTTCTTCACACAGAGAGTAGTCGCTGCATGGAACAGAATGCCAGCTCATGGTAGCAGAGGCAGGCTTGATACGATGCTGGGTACGATCTAGTCTGTGGGTAAATGGTGAGAACTAGGCAGCCTTTACTGGCAGGGAATGGCGAGCATAGCTGGGCTGAACGGCCTGTTCTCCTCATTATGTTACGTAGTGAGTCTCTGGACTGGAAACCCACAGGGACACGGGGAGAACATGCACACCCCCACACAGAATTATAACAATTTCACAAAATGTAACAGTTTTAGGAGGGGAAAATGGTGCAGTCAAACTCACGGTTTATCCAATCCACTGCCAGGGAGGCATTTTGCCAAGTCAGCACAGAACCGCAACTCAGAGACACTTAACAGTGATGCTGAGCCCAAGTTTGCTCATTTTCATACATCATTTCAATGACATGTAAATTAGGGACTTTGGTTAGAGGGGTAGGCTATACCAAGGCAAATGGAAAAGTAGCATCCACACACACACACACACACACACACACCCTTACACTCCAGCTCTCTAATAGCAAAGCAGAATTCTCTCGATCTGTCTCTTTCACGCTCTCTTACACCTTCACTCAAAGCATGCCTTCTCTCCCTCCCTCTCCATCTCCATCCCTCTCTCCTGTTCCTATGAGTTCACAGAGGTCCCGAGGTCCAGGGTGTGGTCAGGGTTCCCCAGGTAACCAGAGGAATTCCTTACCGCGGGTTGCCATGTTTATAAGGTCAGAGGTCACGGCAATACCCTAACAGAGGGCATATAAAACAGAGGGTAGCGCTTTCTCACCTACACCTGAGAGCTGGATTCAGCTGGACTTTCAACAAAAACACACACACTCCTGCCTCTTGAGCATTGATTCTGCACTGCTACAAACACAGTTAAAGGAGCCGTCATCTTGTGAAGGGAGCAGGGGCTGCCTAACCCTGCTCTTTGGGATCTGCCGTCCTGCATGTTTACACTCCAACCCAAACAAAGCTCACATCATTCAACAGCTGGAGCAGGGCTGCCCAACCCTGTTCCTGGAGATCTACCATCCTGTAGGTTTTCATTCCAAACCCTAACAAAGCTCACCTCATTTTTAGGGTTTGGAGTGAAAACCTCCAGGACGGTAGATCTCCAGGAACAGGGTTGGGCAGCCCTGCTCTAGCTGTTGAATGACCTGTGCTTTGTTAGGGTTGGAGTGAAAACCTACAGGACGGCAGATCTCAAAGAGCAGGGTTGGGCAGCTCCTGCTCCCTGCTCTAGAGGAATGAAGGTTACCCTGAAGTCCCCCCCAACAGAGCCCAATCTCCCTCTTCCCAGCGCCCTGCATGAACGGACCTGGTTCACATACATCACTTCTGACTCCCAGGAGTGTCAGTTACAGACCACTGGCGAGGCCCTCCTGGCTTTCCGGACTCTGCACAGGAACACAGGGCATTTTTTCACACCGGGCCTCGCCTTATTTCAGTAAAAAAAATAAAAAAATTTTAAAAAGTCCAGCCGCACAAACGGACACTGCGCAGAAATGTACAACTGTGCGAGTAACCTGGCTGAAGGCATTCGCTAAATGGCCGTAGTGTGATGTGATGTGATGCAACACAATCTCTCTTCAGCGCAACTGTTACGCTCCCTTGTTTTGCGGGGTCTGTGTGTGTGTGTGTGTCTGTGTCCGTGTGTCTGGGGGTCCCGCAGGTGAAGCCGTCAGACCCGACCTGACTGCCGAGGAGGCGCGCCTGCGTCCACCTGGCGGGACAGGTGAACAAGAGCCTGACGGACACGCACATCCGCGGACGAGCTACGCTGGGTACAGAAGCGCTGGGGACTCGTCCGGGATCAAAACAAGGGAACGGAACACGCACACGCACACACACGCGCTCACAAACACACACACACACACACACACGCGCTCACACACACACACACACACACGCCACTCTTTCTCCTGTAAGAGACACAGCTACCACCACCTACAGCGCTAAATTACTTTAAAAAAAAAAAAGCACAGGCGATAAGAACATTCTGCAGCAGACGCCGGAGACAAAGGCACAGAACAGCATTCATGATTAAGGCACTCAGTCATAACGGGTAATTACACACAGACCACTTTTAACTGCGCTAACGGAACGGTTGTTTGTAGCCGACGCTGTTCCTGGAGGGGTCTTAATTGGGCGCAGCTTGTGGCAGCTGCGCAGGTTACCTGTGCCTGTGCCTGAGCAGGTTACCTGTGCCGGCCTCAGGCGCACAGGGGCTCAGGTGGTGTGCCGCGCCGCGAGGGAACAGGTGATTAGACCTGCCCCCGGTGCGCCAAACCTCACCAGCCAATCAGAGAAGGCTCCGCCCTCTGTGGGTGACGGAGGTTCTATGGCCCCGGGCCCAGGAAGAGGACAGTGAGGCAGACTTCGACTGCGGTTTTTACATTTTAAAAACAATTTTTAAAAAAGAACTATGGAACATATTTCGGCAGGAGATCTGTCAGCAGAACAAGGGGGTGTAGGACGAAATAATTTGAAGGCTGATTTTTCACTGATATCAGGAATTGTTCGCAGCACATAAAATTATTGTTGTTAATATAAATATTGAGCTCAGGTTCAGTACCTAGCTCAAGGGCACAACGACAGCAACCCACCTGGAAATGGAGCCTGCACACTTTAGATTACGATCCCCAGTTCCCTAACCGCTATACTACACTGCCAGCTTGCTCTCGTCACCCAACAAACACTAATTTTCTCGTTTCCATTTCAGTTAATTTCACATTCTAGTTTTCTGGGGGACCCCCAAGACTCCAACTGCAACACTTAAATAATTACTGTTCATAAAAACATTTTTTTTAAACTGTGCGCAACTCTCTTTCTGTGTAAGTAATAACTGACAAGCGATACCCACACTCCACCTCACAGCCACAACAACAAACAATAACTGCCATCAGTGAGTCATCCTTTATTTCATTCATGGTTGTCAAGCTCACCTCTGTCAATATTTACAGAGGGAAAAAAATGAATCCCTTTTAAAACAAAGGAAGATATTTTTCCACTTATTTCTCCATGAACAAGCATTGGAATATTGACCCAAGGAATCGATAAGCAATCTAGTGGAGGAACAGTGGTTTTCCTTGTTGCTGGCGTTGCATTGTGGGCCGTTGGTGGGTCTCAGGGGATGCCCTGCCCTTGAGGGCCGACTGATCAAACGTAATAGATCCGGGTCGAGCCATTTGATTGGATAAGCTACAGTTGCTTCCCTGCTCTCAAGAAAGTGGATATTTGCAAGCCCACACGTGCAGGCACAAACGCACGCACGCACGCACGTACACACACACACACAAGCACACAGAACATTCTCTTATTCATACACACACATATACACACACACACACACAGGTACACTGGCATGAGCACAAACAGACACATGCACACACACAGCTCTGCTGCAGCCAATGCTGACCAGTTAAAAAAAAAAAAAAAAAAAAAAAAAAAAAAAAAAAAAAGAACACTAAACAACTAAACTCCACAGGCACCAGAGCCCTCTCGGGGTTTCCAGAACGTTCTCTTATTCACACACGCAGTCGGGCCCGGCCAGGTCCCCCGGCAGCGTTCTGCGAACCCGTACTGTTTATCACAGGAGCGCAGTCACCGAGCGGCGGGGTCACGTGGGCCTGTTCCTCCAGCACGGGGCCCCCGAGCGCCGTTAAACATAGCGCCGCGCTAACGTGCGGCTCGCTAATTAAAACCTAGCGTTAGCGCGTTAGCGTGTGGAGAGGGAGAGGAGGCTTCCTCCGTCCGTCCGCCCGCCCACCCGTCCGGGTCCCCGAAGTCAACCCCCTTGGCCCCCTGCAGTCTACCCAGAATCTGGACCGGGATGGGACGACCAGCCCCACCCCCCCACCCCGTCGGCATGAGAAACATTTCACAGCAGCGGCGTCACGTTGTGTAGACAGTCTCGGGGGGGCGAGTCACAGGAAGGGGGGGCAGTTACAGGAAGGGGGGTGGGGGCGTCGTCCGCGGAACAGCAGGCCTTACACGGGGCAGAGAGGCACCCAGCCGGGGGCATGTTCCCATGAAACAATTTGGTATTCAAACCAGACGGCTGTAAGCAAATCAGCAGCGGTTTCAATGTGTGTGTGTGTGTGTGTGTGTGTGTGCAAAGTCATGAAGAAACACACACGCACATGCACACACATACTGTCTCATACACACACACACGCACACGTGCATCATAAATAATGCACCAGTCCTCGCGTGCCAGCGGAGACGGGTTTAATTTAATCACAGAGAGGGAACACCGAAGAGTCCCTCTCCTGGGTCAGGTCAGCTGTCACTCAAAGCCCGGTCCTGATGCAGGGTTTTAATGGCAGCACGGGCGCAGCGAGACTGGATCTGCCCAAGGAACCGCTGATCTAGCCTACACGAGCCGTAGATCCATTACAGCATCAACACACAAGCGCCGCGGAAACTGCAACCTCTTATCCCAGCCACTTATCTATTATTTAGTTCATCATTCCTTTTTTACCGGCCAAACTCTCAAGCGAAGCTTAAACAGAGACTCAGTGGCTGTTCAGACTCCGCACTCCACAATAATGTAAGCAAGTGGAAATATTTTATTATACAAATAAGATTCGCTTCGTAATTGAGCGCCTGTTTTTCCCGTTCTTCCATGACTGTGAAGACTTGGGTCGAACTTTTTTAAGCTGTGCTGTGCAAATACTGGCGTCTGATAAAGGCGCAGAATGTGTACTCCAGGGCGGGGGGAGGGGGGCAATCCTATCCGAAAAAGGGCTGATGAGGGTGCAGGTTTTTGTATTTCGCCCAGCAATAAGACACCTGATTGGACACCCCAGGTCCAAACTGTGTAGCTCTACTGAACACAGCCAGACTCCGAGTATTTTTTTTCCCCTCCGTTTAATTTGTACCGTGTTTCAATTAAGAGAAGAAAAATAAAATGAGAAATATTTTAGGGAAAAAAAAAAAAAAGATTTCTCGCAACCCCTGCCACGGCCCCTGACTGAGCGGGAAAAAATGTATTCCATCTAGAAATGGAATTCTGTGATCCTGCAGGCTGAACGGGACGAATGACTGCAACTCCGGAATATTCCGCACTGTGCTGACCTTCGTCCCCACGCCTCCCCCACAGAGGGGTGGGTGGGATTTAAAATAAAACCTTATTTTTAAAAAAAAAAGGCATTTCAGTAAGGGTGAAGATACACTTGATTTTCTTTTACACAGACGCAGCAGAAAACTTGATCGTTAGTGTCCATTTCTTTTCCAGGACACCCAGATGCCGTGGGCGGGGGAAGGGGAGGGGGGGGGGGGTTTGGGGGGGATGAGGCCTGGTCATCTAATGCTCAGCGAGAGTGCATAAGATGTCTAGGCCAGATTGAGGAAGGCCATTTGAGGACACAACAGGCCCGAACACACCCACACCAGCCACAGTTACAGAAACGCAGCCTGGGATCTCGGAGAGCTTGCGAAATATTTTTATAACTCCTCAGTTAGAAAAAAAAAACAAAACATTACATTAATTTGGTAGACAATTTTATCCAAAGCGACGTATAATAAGTGCATACCGAAGGTCATTGGAACAACTACAAAACACAGGTCCGATAAAGGTACAATACTCATTATACAACAGTTATTCACAGCCATGAACACATTAAGTCCAGTTCACACAGTAATCGTAGGCTAAAACATCTCCTTCAACACAGTTTCCCCATCATTGGTTCTGTTGCATAGGTTACACCCTCTACTGGCCCATCGACCCCCCTCCCCCCCATCAAAGTAATAACCAGGTCTCGCAGATCTACAACCCTTCAGTCAGGTGGTTAAGCCAGGGATACAGTGAGACATCCCCCTGTGACAAAGATCATAGATTAGGATCAAAGACCTTAAACACAGCCGTGCGCCCCGTCGGAGGGTCAGCTGCTAGACACCTCCGATGGGCTCGGGTTCGAGGGGCGGCGTTTTAGATCAAGCTCGTCGACTTCCAGTCACATTTCAGATTTTTTTGGGGCTTTTTTTCAGCTTTATTAGACAGGATAGTGTAGAGAGACAGGAAGAACTAGGAGGGGAGAGAGAGAGAGAGGGAGAGACGTGCGACAAAGGTCGGCGGTCGGACTCGAACCGCCGACGTCGCGGCTCGCGACGACCGTGTGGAAAGCGCTACGCTACGCTACGGGCTACGCTACGCCACTGGAGGCCCCCACCCATTTCAGATTTTACCAGCATTCCGCATCCAACCCCACTAAGAGATGATGTACTTTATTAAAGTGAGAATCTTTTGTGAAGGCTGAACAGAAATGATGGTCAGTAGACTCACAGTTTTGGGTGGGGGGGGGGGTCTGCAGTTGCACCCCAGTAGCAAAAAGGCACTTCACCTGAGCAGCTTCAGGAAATACCCAGCTGCATACACGGACTGTCTGTAAAAAGAGTAATCGCAGGGGAATTGCTCCTGTGCATCTGTTCAATGGTTTGTAAAATAATGCTAAATATCGTATGCGCTACCCTCCCTTCCTTCCCCAACAATAAGGATCTTCCAGAGCAGGAGGAGTGATTATGTAAATGTATGCATGAGCTACCCAGCAATCAGCCGGGTGCCGGTCAAACTCACTCACAATTTAAAATGGCGAGCTCGCGGATTATCCCCCAGAAAGGAACGAGACGGGGAAAGCCTAAAACGGCAGAGTTCGCGGTCAGCCACCCGGGTGAAAACGGGAGTACGCGAAAATGACCCGGGTGTGACGGGAACGCGGGTAATGAGGACAGGCGCAAAACGACAGAGCGCCTGCGACCCGCGCCCGTCCCGATCGATATCGGACCCCGATCGTCCCGCGGCTGGAACACGGCGAAGTCGGCGCGAACGGACCACGGGAAATCTCCGGCTGTTTAACGAAACTTTAGAATTCCACGCGCGTCAGGAACGCCGCCGCGACATTCGAGCCCCCGCTCTCTCGTTACAAGAGAAATACCAGAGTTAGAGAACCTTCCGGAATCATTTTTACACCAGTTACACCTGTGGTGTCAGAGCTTCCACTAGGTTAGCGTCACGCTAAGACCTCACGCATTTACCAGGTCCCACATTCAGGACTAATTAGAGAGAATAAGTCTAGGGGGGGGGGGACCCTTGACTGCAGTCATTGTATAAGGTCTGCTGTTGTACCGTTGGGGAGGGAATTGGGGGTGTGGAGGGTGAGGTCACACTGGCTGGTGAAGTCGTCCTGACACAGAGAACAGAGAGACATTCTTCTCCACCCATCAGAGGCATCCATACCCCTTCTCAATTTCTCACCTAACTCTTTGAAGAGTAGGCCTTTTCGGAATGTTTTTTTATTCGGTCAGTGTTCTATAACTCCATTGCTTCAGTCACCAGCAGTGATTGTGACATCAGGGTTAGAATGTTCAGCTAAGAGCACTCTAACCACGTATCTGTGTTCTCGCCCCTTAAAGGGTGAACATTAGGAGACGGGACTACAGCCTGCTTAACACTTACTGTTAAGTGCATAGCACTGCACCCTCCACCTTAAAAATTACGTGAGAGAGTGTGTATGTGTGTGTGTGTGTGAGATGGAGTACGAAAATGTGAGAATACATGTTTGTGTTTCTAAGAAGTGTGCACGGTACTATGCAAGTGTGTGACAATTTTGTCTGGGTGTGCGCATATAGGTGTTTGCATGTTTATATGAGAGTGTATGATCTGGAGCAAGTGCTTTTGTGCGCACGTGTGTGTGTGTGTGTGTGTGTGTGAGCATACATGCCTGTGTGCGTGCATATACGAGTTAGATCTGACAGAGAGAGCAAGTGTAAGGGGTAAAACAAAAATAAATAAATAAGGAAAGAATGTCCCCACAAGGTACGTTACAGTCTCATGTCCCCGTAAATACACAAAAACCAGCATGAGCGTGTGTATGTCAGAGAATGTGCGAGTGTTTATGTCTGTCTGCGCATGTACACACCTCCGCCTGCAAACATGCATGTCTGTGTCTCTACTCTACATCCACCAATATACGCTAGCAAGTCCAAAAAAGAGTGTTTCAGTTAAAATGAAACCGGTTAACCACCAAATTAACCTCATCTCACCGCTTCCCCCCCCCCCCAAAATCTCTCTGCTGACTCCTCACTATCTCTCCAGTTCCCACGCCCCACTGAGTTTGACAAAGTGTTGAGAGGAATCACATTACTGGTGATGTCACCCGAAAAGGGGACGGGGCTACGGCAACAGCTTAAATCAGCAGTTCTTAACCCTGGTCCAGGACAGCCACCGGGTCAGCATCAGTTTTTGATGCACCCTTAAAATCCTGCTATGACCCCCCCCAAAAAAACAAGGTAAAGTGAGTTACTCTGCAATCAGCAGCTGTGATTAATCAAATTTGAGCAGGGTAACAAAAGGAAACCAGTGGACCTCTCCTCCATGACTATGGATCAGGACGTCAGTCTTAGAGCACGCATCATTATTACAGAGCACAGTTCTACTGCAGCCGTCTCCGTGTGCTTAAAAACTACAATACAGCTAACCATGTGACCACACGTCAGTCAGCTTCACAGCAGCCAGACGGAATGGCCTCCACAGACTTCAACAAAGAGTTCAGCAAGCATAGTTAGGGGTTGTAAAATGGCCTGTTATTTTCCACAAGGAATGTCTCTCTCTCTCACAATTGTGCAGACCTACAACACAGTTATTTCAACTACGCGGCAGGCTGCCATTTTAGCTCTGAATATTGTGAAAATGCCATTCGCAGGGTTAAAAGAAAATGACATTACTGGTCTACACTTCAATTTCAGAACTCAGGCGGTGCTTTCACAGGGTGGCCAGTATAGTTCAATGGTTAGGGGGAAAAGGGATTTCGAAATTAGAGGCTGTGGGTTCGACACCCAGGTGGGCCACTGCCATTTCTACCCCCGACAAAGGCACTTAAACCCAAACTGCTTCGGTAAATGTCCAGCCGCGTAAACGGATTGTTTGTAAGGAACGTAAACCGCACGAGCGACTCACCGGAGTGATTTCGAAATGCCTGACCGTGCCGTAAAACTCGGCGCGCCAAAACGCGGCGGAGGAAAAGCATCCGAAATCAACACGTACGGACGAAGTGTAGCACAGTGGGTAAGGAACTGGGCTTGTAACCGAAAGGTCGCAGATTCGATTCCCGGGTAAGGACACTGCTGTTGTACCCTTGAGCAAGGTATTTAACCTGCATTGCTTCAGTATATATCCAGCTGTATAAATGGATACAATGTAAGATGCTATGTAAAAGTTGTGTAAGTCGCTCTGGATAAGAGCGTCTGCTAAAATGCCTGTAATGTAATGTAATGTAATGTAATGTAACATGCTCAATACACACGGGAGCTCAAACAGTCGAATGCTGAAGCAATGATGTATATATATTTTTAATGACCCTCCCCCTTTCTGAAGTTGCGAGCGCTGCAGGACCCCGGACAGACAGACAGAGGCGTGGTGTAATCACAGAGGAGCTCTTAACTCCGCCCACAGGCAGTCAAACGCACCTTCGCCCCACAAAGTCTAACAGCGGCAGGAGTCACTGTAAATTGACTCTTGCGCTCGGACTAAGGCGCACGACCTGCAAAAACTGCAAACCACCGCAGAAGTTCCGGAGCGCTCAAGTAAATCCTCTTTTTGGAACTTTTTTTTTCTCCTCCCCAATTGGGAATGATCCACCTAGCTTTTTGAGCGACCATGGGAGCAACTGCACACACCTGAAAGCCAGTGACAGGCCACACACAGTACTACTGGAGAACCAGTGACTATTTTACAACCTAGAGGCCACACACAGTACTACAGGTTACAGAGGCCCTGCAGGGACAGTAAGAGTTAACTTGCCTGTTACAGAGGCTCTGCAGGGACAGTAAGAGTTAACTTGCCTGTTACAGAGGCTCTGCAGGGACAGTAAGAGTTAACTTGCCTGTTACAGAGGTTCTACAGGGACAGTAAGAGTTAACTTGCCCGTTACAGAGGTTCTGCAGGGACAGTAAGAGTTAACTTGCCTGTTACAGAGGTTCTGCAGGGGACAGTAAGAGTTAACTTGCCCGTTACAGGGTCTGTTTCAGCTGCAGGGCTCTACCATGCACTCCTGGAGCAGAGAAGAGAGAGAGAGAGAGAGGGGTAGGGAGAGGGAAAGAGGGAGAGAGAGAGAGAAGGGGGGGTGAGGGAGAGAGAGGGGGGAGGGGGGAGAGAGAGAGAGGGGGGAGGGGGGAGAGAGAAAGGGAGGGGTAGGGAGAGGGAAAGAGGGAGAGAGAGATAGAGAGAGAGGGGGGGAGGGAGAGAGAGAGGGAGGGGTAGGGAGAGGGAGAGGGAGAGAGAGAGAGAGAGAGAGAGAGGCCTGGTGCATTACAGAGCCCAGCTGGCAGGGGGCCAGGCCAGGCAGCCCCTCACATGATTAAAGGCGCTCGGAGCTCCAGGTGTAAGAGCATACAAGCTGACTGCAGGCCAGCATCACTGCGGCAACGCTGCAGAAACACGTGCAGTATATCACTGCAGCTGCCAATGCTGCCTGCCGTGGCTGGGGTACACACGCACAGGCAGGCGCACGCACGCACACACACACACACACGGACACACGAATACATGGCTGTATCGCTCAGGCGCGCCCACACACACACGCACAGGCGCACACACGCACGCATGGCCGTATTGCTCCCACACACACGCACGGACACACGAATACACGGCTGTATCACTCCTACACACACACAGGCACGCGCACACACACACACAAATACATGGCCGTATTGCTCCCACACACACACACACACGCACAGACACACGAATACACGGCTGTATCACTCCTACACACACACACACACACACACACACACAGGCACGGACACACACTCCCACACGCACACAAATACATGGCTGTATCGCTCCCACCCACACACACACACACAGGCACGCACGCACACACACACAGAAACACATGGCTGTATCGCTCCCACGCACACGCACACGCACACGCACACGCACACGCACACGCACACGCACACGCACACGCACACGCACACGCACACGCACACGCACACGCACACGCAGAAACACATGGCTGTATCGCTCGCACACGCATGCACACCTAAATGTTTCAGTTTAAAATGTATTTATCCTTAAAAAGGCACAGGCAGTTGGATATGAACCCGTTAACAGAACATCAAAGCTGTGAAGCCGTGTCCAGGTGACGCAGTTTAGTGCGCCACGTGTTCCTTCATCTGATCTCCACTGAACTCCCACAATCCCTCAGGCACAGACCCGAGAATCGCTCAACTCCCCTCTCTCAAGCATCAGCTGCTCATTAAAAAAACAAAACAACAACAAAGTCAAAATGTGTTTCTTTCTCCCCAGGGGGGTTTATGTTGTGTGTGTGTGTGTGTGTGCGCGTGTGTGCCCTTATGTGTGCGCTCGCACAGTGGGTGAGTTTGTATGTGAGTGCCTATGATGGAGTGTGTGCGTGTGCATACACGTGTGTATGCGTGTGTGTATGTCTGTATGTGCATGTGCGAGTTTGTGTATATGTATGTGCGTGCATGTGTGTGTGTTTGTGTATGTGTGTGTGTGAGAGAGTGTGTATGTCTATGTTAGTATGCATGTGTGTGTGTGTGTGCGTGTGTGAGTTTGTGTATGTGCGTGCGTGTGTGTGCGTGTGTGTGTATGTGTGAGTATGTGTGTTTGTGCATGCGTGCTCTTTGACCTTCCTGCTCTCTTCCACAGAGGTTTTATGGTGGAGGCGGCTGCACACTGGAATTCAGGCAAACAGCTGAGACAGAATAAAAGATAAACGCTCCGCCCCCCCCCCTCCAAACACCCCACAGCTTCTTTTAATAGAACACCAGACCCCCCGCCCCCCCCCTCCCCAGAAACAGCTCTGCTCTGTCTCCGCTCTGTTCCGTAGCGGACGGGCGCTGGCGGCGTTCTCTGGCGCGGCGGATCGACAGCTCCGCCCCAAAACCCCACCCCAAAACACCACGCCCCGGGCGCCTAGCAACCGTCCGCCACCGAGGGTTCCGCCAAGCCGGCGACGCCGAAACGTCTTCATGAAACATCTTCTAATGACAGGCTGAGAAGCAGCGACCTCCCAAGAGCCCCTTCGGCCTCCCAAAAACATCCATCCACCACATCAAAATAAAACCTCTCACACCAACTTCAGCCAGGCCGAGACTTTTACACATCACCACCTGACGTATTATGGGATGGGTCACACCTGTAGTGAAATTAAATTAGCATTTTATTGCTTGTTACCTGTTTGTAGTTTGAATGTTTTATGTTGCTTGGGTCTATGTTACCTTTATGCGATGTGGCGCAACAAGCAAATCGCCTATTGGGACAGTAAAGAAAGATCTAGTGTACCGCAAACTCTATGCCACCGAGAGGCTCCTGGCTGGTGCCTGTAGACTTCCTGTCCCACAGAGGAAGTGAGAAAGATGCACAGAACCCTGGAAGGAGGGTCTTCTATTCCCTTTGAGATAAAGAAGAGGAATCCTGCAAACCAAGCTTTACTAGAAATGCCATCTGCCAAAACCAAATCAGATCCCTGTACCCAGATCAGTGAGGCACAAACTGGAGCTGGTCTGACATCGTCTCTCTCTGCGAACGCCAGGGGAACTCGAACAAGAATCCGAAACCAGGAGCCTCCGAGCCACAGTCCCGCCGAAGGACATCCAATCCTCCGGCCTGCCCAAACGGAGCCGTCGCGGAGCGCAGTTTCCACGCACCGTTAGGGTCTAATGAGAAACTAAACTACGTTCACGGCTCAGACAAAAGGTTCAGTTCAGTTCAGACTCCTGAGGCTGAAATTGGCTCCTTCTTGCTGATTACGAAAATTTCTTTCTACTGGAAGGACCTTGGCAGTAGCCCTGCGATAGATCGGCAGCCTGTCCAGGGTATATTCCTTCCTCTTGCCAAATGTACACTGGGATAGGCTCCTGGTAATGTCCTGGTAAACACCTCAAGGCAGCAGCTGACTGCCTTCGCTAATGCAATCAAGGCACCTTTTACCCAGAATCCTGCGGGAGCTAGCTGCCCGCCAATGACATTACGTGCGGAGCAAAATGCTGCAGTAAAAAAAAATAAAATAAAGTGATGATAAATAAAGGCGCTTCTCCTTTTTAGATGCGAAGGTCAAACGTTCATCCCTTCTAATCTGAGAAAAGACCCCGAAAACAACCTCACTTTGGGAACAGCCTGAAAAGAGCAAAAAATATGTTTGTTTTTTTTTTTTTTGTTGTAAATTTAAAAAACAGCAGTAACAACAACAAAATCAATCGCAAGGCCGTCACCAAAACAAGACTAGCTTTAATAAACTTCTGAGATTTTAAGCAGACTTCTATTATAGAGGGAGAATCTCTTCAAGACCTTAAGAAAATCTTGACTGAAAACTGAAGTATCGCACAGGGGTAGAGGGTTGCTTTTACCGAGGGTAATTCAATGGCGCTGATCGTGTGATAGCTCACCATTCCAATAAAATCTCCTCAAACGCCTGGCAGAGAGGCTAGACACTCCACCCCCCTCACAAAAAAAAAACAAACACCCACCCAAACAGCAACTGAAGCGAGTCGGTCCCACGAAAATAAGCGTGTAGCGCTTCCAAAGTGGGTAACGGTCCAACAGTCATACCAGTCTGCGAGTCAGCCAACCGTATCCAGTTCTGTTTTACTTAATGACTCAGTCTGGTCAAAAGGACTGCCAAGCCCGTGATACAGCCACTAATACCCGAGAGCTCTCCGTTCACATTAGCCATTTTCAAAACATGCTAATTTCCACGTATAAAGACAGGAAGTGTGAAATGGCTCGTTTAGTTTTTTTTTTGGTAAACTCCTTTTCCGTGACCGAGGCGATCCCCGGGCGGTTTATGGGGGGGCGTGTTACCCGCCCGTGTGACGAGCAGGAGCCCGGCGAGGGTCGGACAGCCGAGCGCCCTTACGGCTGCTCCTCCCCCGGGCGAGAGGACCGAGGACGGGCGGGAGGCGGCCGTCAGAATGAAAGGTAGGCGGTAATGATTTGAGGGAGCGCCATGATGACCGCGGTCCCACCGGCTGTCGGGGGGTGTGGGTGTGGGGGTGTGGGGGGGGGCAGGCCTATCTTCCACCGCCAGGGTCCGCCGCGAGAGGCGTGCCCATGGCAACCCACGGACCGCCGCTATTGTGCGGCCGCGGCTGTTTAAACGAGCGGAACGAGGGACAATGGGGAGGGGGGGGCGGGGGGGGGCGGGCGAAGCTTCTGGATCATAAATAATACACGCGTACAATTCACCTCTTTCAATGAGCAGCCGTAAATGAGCACGCACGCACAAGCACAGGTACAATACAGGTATATACACACACACACACACACACACACACACGCACACACAAACACACACGCAGGTAAAATACAGGTATATACACACACAGTTAAAATACAGGTATACACACACACACACACACACACGCACACACAAACACACACGCAGGTAAAATACAGGTATATACACACACACACACACACGCAGGTAAAATACAGGTATACACACACACACACACACACACACACACACACACACACACACGCAGGTAAAATACAGGTATATACACACACACGCAGGTAAAATACAGGTATATACACACACAGTTACAATACAGGTATATACACACGTGCACACACACACACACACACACACACACACGCAGGTACAGTACAGGTATACACACACACACACACACGCAGGTACAATAGAGGTATATACAAACACACACAGGTACAATACAGGTACACACACACACGCAGGTACAATAGAGGTATATACAAACACACACAGGTACAATACAGGTACACACACGCAGGTACAGTACAGGTATATACACACACAGTTACAATACAGGTATATACACACACACAGGCACACACAGATACAAACACACAGGTAGACACAGATACAAACAAACAGACACAGGTACACACACATAAAATACACAAACACACAGATGCTCCTATCTGTGTGTAATCTCTATAAAAGTTTCTGGTCAAACTGGATGTTTTTCTTAAAACTTGTTTTTGCTTAGAAAATGAGCGAAACATGAAATTTAACCAGGGGTGACCAAACTTTTGCATACAACATAGAAACATGCATGAACACACGTGCACACACATTGCGTGCATGTGCACACACTTGCACGCGCACACACACACATGCAATCGCGCACACACTCCAGTGCATCACTATCACAACTATCAATGCAAAACACACATCCTCTCCAACAAAGCCCTCTCTCTACATGGCGCGGAGGAACAAACCAATGAGAAAACAAAGGGCGAGAGAGAGAAAGATGGGGAAGAGGGAAAAGAGAGAAGGAGAGAGGGAGCACTGTCCTACAGAAGAGGGGAAAGACAGGACAATGTCACACACAGATGAGAGAGGACTGGCAGTGCCAGCATCACAATAAGAGCAAAACAAGTCCACAGCAGTGCCCCAGCTCTCTACATGGCAAACACCATTAACCCATTAAAGGTTGCAAGATCACCAATATCAGTACCGGATAAGAATGTTCTTAACTGAGCATTCTAACGTGATGTCACAATCACCACTGGTAACTGAAAGCAATAAAGTTCTAGAACACTTACTTAGAACTTTTGGGGGGGGGGGGGGGGGGGGGGGACACATTCCAAAAAAACCTACCCTTCAAAAAAGTGAGCAGCAAAACAGGACATCAAAAAGAGGGCTTGAGGCATTTTCAGATTAACCCCAGACTGTGATCTGAAACCTCGGATTCACATAACGCAGCAGACGGCAAGAGCTGCATTTTAAGTGGAGGTTATACCGCTCAACAATTCCACTCCTAAAACTTTATTAGGGACACATTTGTGAAGCAGCACATACATTTGGAAATGCATGCAGGTGCTGCTAACATGCAGTTTGTATATCAGAGGAGTCGAGAAGATAAAAACGTGTGAGAACCATCATCTGCACTCGACTACGTGCCATCTTAAAGTTTTTGTAAATTCCTCACACGTAGAAAAGAGCACATTCGCAAGGAAAGCCCAAGGGTAAATTTATAACCAATGGCATAACTCACGCATGAGTCGCTCGCCTAGACTATGACACGAACCGTACGCCGCACCAGACCCCAACATGGCAGCTTGAAGATTTTTCTGTCGGCCCAACACGTCAGGCAACGGTCCAGATACGGCACTGCGAACACACATGACCAGCACCGCCAACACATTACCAACACCGCCAACACGTGACCAGCACCGCGAACACGTGACCAGCACTGTCAACACGTGACCAACACCGCAACACATGACCAGCACCGTGCTCAGAGTAAAATGAGATGAAATGTCTCAGGGAGGCATTAAACAACCGTAGCGTTTTGAAGTAAAAATATCAGGAGAAGCAGTTAATTTAAAATTGTTCGCATAGTTGTATCGACCTCCCCTTTCAGACGTAGTTTTTGTTGGTTTGGCAAGCAGCTTAAAAAATAAAATAAAATAAAAACACGGCACACACCACGCTCAGACCTTCAGCAGATGCTCTTATCCAGAGAGACTTCCGCAGTTTATATCATCAGCCTACGCACAATCAATTTAAACGGCAGGATATTTTACTAAAGTGACTGGGAATCAAACCTACAACCTGAGAATTAAAAGTCCAGAACTCGTACACTACACCCCCCCCCACACACGCCCCATAAAAAAAGACAACGGTTGTTTGGCCCAAGCAGCTTGCTCATCTTCATGGCGGCCGCTGTTTAACTTGCTAATCAAGTGCTAACTTTCTATTCTACAACAGAGGCGGCATTGACGGAGCTTTGCATACGAAACCTCAAGAGTCTCTAATGGAGGACATTACATCACGTACGCTGTGAGCGCAGCTGCTATTTTTAAAACACGGTCCACGGCGGGGATTCAAATCAAACATCGGTTGTTAACTTTGACTAACAAATAAAGGCAAGAATTTGTTTTTTTGTTCTTTGCCAGGGCTGTGCAGCTAGGCGAGTTACGCGATCGCCAAAAACTGGCTCCCAAACTGCGTCTGTGACGAAGGTGGAAGGGGAAAAGAAAAAAAAAAAGAAACTAACACATGCACTTAAGTTGAAGACAAACTTTGATTGGATCCAGGCCTGTGTCTTAGCGGTATTCCAACCCCAGAAATAGAGACTTCAAGTTCATTAACAACTCAGGAGCTTGTATTAGTGCTGCTCTGTGTCCACGAGATCTCATATTTCTGAAGGGATGTACTGAATCCAGCCTCACCCTTGGCCACAGTGGAACTGCCTTAAAACATCTGAAAATGGTGGACATTCTGTTGTATGAAACGCCCCCCCATTCAACCCCAAGTTACAGGGTCTGCTTGTTGTGCCCCTCCTCCAAAATGAACACAGGGCCCCCTCCTTCAAAACTCCAATCCATTCCCCAAATCCCCCTTTTCCTCTACCCCTACCCCTCCTCCATACCCAAACCCTCACCCCCCTTTTCTCCTCTTTCTTGTTTATGCTAGTTTTTCCCGCTCAGTCTCGGGCTGGGGGAAGAAAAAAAAAAAAAAAAAACACTTCCCTGGGGTACATGGCGTGAGCCTCCAGATGAATTAAAAGACTCGAGTTCACAGCCAAGAAAGAAAACGGGACTTCCACAGGACAATGCTACCTGACTAACCGACTACATGCTAACTCAGGCCTATTGATTGACTGAGTTTGAAAAAAGTTAAATACACAGATATGCACATGGTACTTAAATCTCTACAGGATGCTGCAATAGTCACGACATATTTCCATTGCGGTCCTCAAGACTTGGCTAGGAGGCAGGTAGGAAAAGGGTGTGGCATGAAAGAGACTCATTATGTACAACATTAAAAGCAGCAAATGTCCTATTTTTTTTGTGTGTGTGCCATTTTCTCCCCAATTTAGTCGTTATACCAATTCCCCGTGTGTATCACAGTCCTGGTCGATGCGCTATCCTCTGTCGGTCTGGGGAGGGTGTAGACTACCATATGCCTCCTCCGATCCATGTGGAGTCGCCAGCCGCTTCTTTTCACCTGATAGCGAGGAATTTCACTGGGAGAGCGTAACGCGCGCAGAGGTTCACGCTATCTCCCCCAGATCCCCTCCCTGCTGAACAGGTGCGCCGACCAACCAGTAGGAGTCGCTAATGCAACGATCACGACTCATACCCTCCCTGGCTTCCCACCCGTGAACACAACCAATTCTGCTCGTAGGAACGTCTGACCAAGCCGGAAGTACCGCTGCCGGGGATTGAACCCGGGTCTCTGCGGTGGTAGGCGAGTGTTTATACCTCTAAATTTCCTGATTCTGCTCAGGATTTTTCAACTGCATCTTAAAACTATTCAAGGTATGGTCAGTTTACTTTCAAAATACCTTGTGGCTGCTGTGACAACTTGAGAATTCACTTGACGATAAATACCTGTCACTTTTTGGCTTCTTTTAGTAGT
Source organism: Anguilla anguilla (assembly GCF_013347855.1). Classification (NCBI taxonomy): domain Eukaryota; kingdom Metazoa; phylum Chordata; class Actinopteri; order Anguilliformes; family Anguillidae; genus Anguilla; species Anguilla anguilla. The sequence goes on along the minus strand of NC_049201.1, from coordinate 77,271,922 downwards.
GAGGTTATTGTTCATGCTGGGAAGAGCAGTCAATGTGTTAGCAATATTAGCACATGGACATTCTAAGCTGGACAGCAAGTGACCACGAGCTTGCGAGTTTGAACGTAAAATGAGGCCAATCCAAGTACCTGCAAATTAACACGAGGAGGAGTTTAAACTTTTACGAGACAATATTTCCATAATCTAAGGGCAGTGGGATGTGTTACCATTTTCTCTGGCTTTTTACATTTTTATGGGTTACAATATTGATTTTCATAGGCTTTCTGTGGCCATGTAGCATTCAAAACAAAGACCTGAGGAAGATTCGAGGCAACTTTCCCAAGTCAGACTCTGGAACACCAAAGTTGCATAGCAACCCTGAACCCAACACAGGCCGAGACTTCAGGCCGGAACTCGAGTCGTCTCTCTCTCACCGGGACAGCAGTGCCCGTTCCCTTAAAAATAGAATCGAATCCGATGATTCAAACAAAGGGACCATTCACTTTTATTTTAACAACAGCGACTTCTTCAGATTACGTGAAGTAGGTGATCGGGGTAACAGCGAAGCAACAGTAGACAATAACGTTTCCAAATTTAGACTGAATGCAGTGGGTCCAACTGCTGGAACATCAGTTCTTGTTTTGTTTGCATTTAGACATCAGGAGAAACTTAGAAACCCAACTGGCTGAAACGTCTTCTATAACAGCTCCCTTGTGAAACGCCAGTCAATATCAAGAATACGAGGAACAAATTACAAATGATATCCCACGCGAGGCGGAGGAGTCACAGTGAACGAGGAACTTGCCTCGCCCGTAATCTTCCCTTGAACAATATAAAGTGGCGTATCCGAGAATAAAAACCCCCGCCCTTCAACAAACATAACTTGGAGACTGAAATACTTCGCTTCTCCATCTGTTCGTTCGCGGTTAAAGTGATGCAACCGTCTACGGAAAATAGATGCCTTTTTTTCGGGGGCGGTTCAACTACTGGCCACAAAAAAACAGTAGCCTGGCTAATGTTATGAGCTTTCTAACGATTGTTAGGCCAATAACCTTAACTAACAAACGTTGAACGAACTTTTTACTCGTTAGAACTGCGTCCACAGAACTGGAGCGTGTCGGAAAAAAAGTCTTATGTTCTTTCCTGAAAAACTTAGCAAACGAGATCGTCATCAAGCGAGCAGGAGCATTTGCTACTCCTAGCCTACTATGGATCGTAGGCTTTGCAAACATTCATGTCGTACTTTTCTGCACAATGTTTAGCCTCTTCAAATATGTAACGGTCTGGCGTTTAAAAAAAAAATTATTTATTGAAATGTAGGCTATGCGCCGATGCATAACCATGGCAAGATACAACATTTTCAATAGCCTGCCCTGTCGGTCCAAAAGAGCAGTCTCCTCTAAAGCAATCATAACCCACATGGCACGCCACCGACAACAGCTCTCTCCATCAAATTACTGACATTTCCCTTGCCAGCACTGTTGCAAGATGGTTTTGATCAATTTATCGATATGCTTAATTAACCTTATTCCTAATGCTAAAGCCTACATCGATGGTGATTCAAAACAACGATATAAGATGGGCATATTTATTCTGAACAGGCTAAAAAGATACTTCTGATGCGTTTCTTTTCCCAATTTTTTAAAATTTCTAACTGGTAAGTGTCATTCAACAGTGTGCAAATACACAATTTTATTTATTTCCATACAATTTTGTAGTAGGCTAATACAGCATGAAAAAATAGCATACAAGAACTTTTCCTAACCGTGCATAGCCATCGACGACATTCAAATCGGATGATCAAAACTTTTAGCCTACATCGTCTGAAAAAGTGAATAAATCCGTCGCAGAGTTCCTTACCTTCACAAAGAGCTCGATAACTGGCTCGTTGTCCCCCTTTACTCCGTTCTGTGGGACCGAAAGAGACATTGCGAACTTAGTTTATACACTTCTCCAAGGCAATAAACCTCTTTTTCGAATCGTCCGTAATTTCCTCTGTTGCACTCCCGTCACTTCTTTCCAGACAGGGTTTTCGAGTAACCGCCTTTTTCCCCCAAGCTGTTAGGATGACCAGCTGGAACCTCGCAGTGATTCTAGCAGTACGCTGCGCTTTTAATGGAGAAGGTTCGAGCACGCGCGACAATACGGGCCGCGCTGCTAACCAAAGACCTTTCACAAAAGCTGTTTTTCACCGGTTTTCGAGAAGCTCGTTGGCTATAGCTACAAAACCATTGTTGGAAACCTTTCGCTCTCCGGACTTTTCGTCGCCTCTCCACGACTCGGGGACAGATGATGCGGACAGGAGGGGAAACGGCAACGGGGAATATTTAAAGCTGTGATGTCATCCGCAAACCAGGCGAAAAGTGGGCAGGGTTTGTAAAGCCTTAGCGGAGGAAGAGATGCCCGGTGCAACTGTGGTCGGTAGCTAGGAAATAAAAACGAAAAAAACTGTCCCAAGGCAAAACCGAGCAAGCGACTTGCAAGGTGTAAACTAGTTTACCGTAACGTGATAATCTCAGGCGATAAAGTTGCGCTTAAGATTTCTGCATGGTCCCAATGTAACTACTGCCCATTTGCCACGTCACTGCACGAGGTTCTGAGGATTCCGTACTTGCGACCGCATCTTGTTTCATAAATGCACATGGAGCAGCAGGCGGAATTGTTATTCATGCTACCCTAGGTGTAATGATGCCACTTAAAGTGTAACATTTCTGCAATAAATGATATTGCGCTCGACATAGTAAGGGGTAAGCTTCATTGTGCTTTATTAACCTTACATCTACGAAACATTACATTTATTTGGAACACACCCTATCCCATGCAATCGCTATTGTGAAGTTTAAACAATATTTTTTTTAAAGAAAACCCTATTCGTTAGGGAATGCCAAAGGCTGATAAATGCTCCTAAATTTATAGCTACAGTATATAAAACGCAAAAATGAGAAATGCATTTGCCTGGTCAGCGAGCTATTCATGAAATTGGACTGTGGGTGTCTCTGTGTTTTATTGCAGTCATTTTCAATAATTTCAGTAGATATTATAGAATATTTGGTAGCATAGACTGTATCTGTAAATGGGAAGCTTAAGTTGCCGAGGAGTGAAAGGGTGATAACGACTTGTGAACTGGAACAATAAAAAAATTGGGTTGAGCCACTCTGGCAGCTATCCACCATGGCATTGTTCGCCGGATATGAAAAGGAAATCGTTAAATAACGGAGCGTTATAAATGCTGAACCTGGGTTACAAGTCGCGTGTTAGATAGCCTACTGTTTTCCCCAGGAAAGAATCTGCCACAGTTGCCATACACGGTTGACAGATGAACGCGAGTGTTACATAGTTTAAACAAAAGTCTCGCCCCAGTGCTGTATGGCGTTTCACTGCTAGAACCAAGCATCTTTATTGAGTTAGGCTACTCAAGCTATTAGGACACAAAAGGTTGTGAGATACATTAAGCACAGATCGCAATTGGCCTATATACACTTATTGTTATATAGCCCATCTGAATAGCCGACCAAAGTGACTAATTCCCTCCACAACTGGAAGATGTTTCTGTTCTAGGCGTGGAGATGTATAATCTAGAATAAATAAATAAGCAGAACTGCTTGCGCTTGTCGTCGGCACTTTGTCTCACTCCATTGTGTGCGCGAGGCGCTGATTAATGCCGTTTCCTGTCTTTCTATGGAGTCACCAGATCATCACATTTAACCTTATCTTAGCACTGCAGCACACATGTATAAAAAGACAAGGGACGAGGATGCAGGCTACCACAAGGCGCCGCCAGCTGAACTCCTCCCCAATCATTTTTTCCGCTATCCTACTGCCACGCGCGCTGCAGGCTACCTAGGCAACCGGCCACAGTGAGTCCGCGCCGCCCCAAGCAGGTGTTTAAACAAAGCGTGTGCTCAGGCGGGCTGAATGAGATGTTGTGGTTTTATTTTATCACTGTAAACACACTGGCTCCGTCTCAGAACGTCGTACACACAGGCGTCCGACGTCCAATTTAACAAGGGCAAACTGTCCACTTCGACAACAGAAGCGGAATGTACGCCTATGGGCTATTGGAAAAACTTCCTCAGGTGAAAAGACACAATTCCTCCCCAGCCCCAATTTCACATCGGCGGCTGGGACTAGGCGCAGGTCAGTACATGTGCACGTGCTTTGTATATGTATATCGAAAAAGAAAACATTTGTCGATTAAGTATTAAAGGACTGTAGGTATCAGTTTGGAATGAGGGCGTTGTCTCTGTAGCCAACTCTGGACGCGGAGGTGTCCGGACTTCACCTGAACGCCACGCTCGCTCTCTGCGCAGCTCATTGGCTACTCCTGCGATGGGGTACGACCTGCATGTACTCGGGAAAGAGGTCGACACCTTAAAATCACTTCAGAATAATATTTCAACATCAATATTTCCTATATTATTCCGGTCCCAAAGCCGGAATTGCATCTCGCGCCTGACACTTGGCTCGAAGGAATACATTTAAAACAAAAGCCAGTGCCCTTGTGACGTGTCTTAATTCTTAACGGCCTAACCAGTCGTGTTGTGGGGAAATTCAACAGATTTGACTGCCGCAGAAAATTACAAACGACCTTCGAAGACAAAAGCAGCGAGGCTATATTGGGATGGCAGGTATGCCATCCCGCCAAGTTACGCCTTGGCGGGGGCATGCCCCATACCTATACAGCACCGAGACTTTGGCACTTTTCAGGGTTCCCCACAGAAATAACCACAACAGCCACAGACACTCAGCCCTTAAAAACATTAAATTCTGTTCATTCTGACCCCATTTCAACAGACAGAATTCATAAACAACTTTCACATGTCCACACAATAAAGCCCCAAACTAAGGGGATTTTGCGTTTTCTCCTTCTTCTTCTTCTTCTTCTTCTACTTCTTCTTCTCTTTCTTCTTCTTCTTCTTCTTCTTCTCATTCTTATTTTTCCTGCCGCCTATCCCACTAACAACATGTCTCCCCATTGGACATTTCACTGACACCAGCCAAATCTGCACCTACACGACCCAATCAAAAACGCGCATACACACGCAAAATACCCATACATTTTTACTCTGAAACATTTCCTGTTCAAACAGCTAGTCTGCCTGTGGCCTAGTGGGTAAGGTTACAGTCTTGGGAACATGGGGTCGTAGGTTCAAACCCAGCTTGGAACACGTTTCTTTAACCTGCTTCAACCCTCACTAATAATTGTCTACTACCCTACTTATCAATTATTGCTTTTGCACCATATTTACCCGCCGTTCACCGTTCTGTTATTAACCGGCTACAATATTGCTAAGCCACATGGATTCAACGGGAGCTCTTCTGTGCTTACTGGCCTGTGTTCTTTAAAACCACCGGCAGGTTTGCTAATGATATTTCACGCATTGCATAGCTATGGCATGGTGCTGCACTAACGAAGTCACAGACTGGTAAACCTCCGGTTTCAGGATTGAACCCTGACTCGCCCTCAGGCAGATAATTTCCTCTTTTACACTAACGTTCTCTTACGCCTATATTTGCTTTACCAAAACTCACTCACGACCACCCATATGCATTTCATCACGGCAAATGTATTCCTTTTATTAAAAAGTTACACCAGTTCACCACTGTGCCATTTCTACTAACTATATTTCTTCACTTGGCTACCGTACAAAACTTTCATATCAGCAAACGCCACGTTTCTATTTCTACATTCATGTTACCTCGCTCTGTTCTCTATCTAGCCACATACGCTACACACAATTACTACTTATGTACATTCTGCAACTCCGCAGTTTGAACAGCTAATCCGACCGTGGCCTAGTGGGTAAGGTTACAGGCTTGGGGACACTGGGTCGTATGTTCAAGCCCAGCTTGGAACACGTTTCTTTTACTTGCTTCGACCCTCACTAATAATTGTCTACTACTTCTTAATTATTGCTTTTGCACCATATCTACCCGCCGTTCACCGTTTAGTTATTAACCGGCTACAATATTGCTAAGATATATGCATTATGACTTACCGTCTGTACGTTCAGTTATTGACCGGCTACAATATTGCTAAGCCATATGGACTCAACGGAAGCTCTTCTGTGCTTACTGGCTTGTGTTCTTCTTTAAAACCACCGACAGATTCGCTAATGATATTTCACGCATTGCATAGTTATGGCATTAGCTAACGAAGTCACAGACTGGTAAACCTCACTCACTCACGGCCACCCATATGCATTTCATGACGCAAATGTATTCATTTTATTTAAAAGTTACACCAGTTCACCACTGTGCCATTTCTACTAACTATATTTCTTCACTTGGCTACCGTACAAAACCTTAATATCAGCAAACGCCACGTTTCTACATTCATGTTACCTCGCCCTGTTCTCTATCTAGCCACATAGTATCTAGCCACTTACTACGTGTACGTTCTGCAACTCCGCATTAAAACATTACATTTAAAATCATGATTCACTCATAAGTATAACTACTAGCACTGAACATGAGAAAAAAACATTCGTGCAATAGATTACATTACAGTACAAGCAAATAATGAGTGCAATGTTATTTAACCCTCCACTTCAACAACTAATGTTCAATACCGACTGTTATATATACCATTTGATAAGGAATATAAGCTCGCTCATGGTCACTCCATTTACTTCGCACTATACTCCGTGATCATGTCAACCTTCACCTACATGCCCATTCTGCTAAAAACATATTGTTTCAACTACGGAATTTCGTAATTTCATTTTAATTTCTCTCACACTGTTGTTTTCTCTCATATGCAAAGCCTGCTGGGACATATGAGTCTGCTCCTATTCTCCACTATCATGTTTTCCGGTTCTCGTTTAGCAAAACAGCCAAGAGGATTCCTACCTGCAGATAAGCCTATCAAAATGCCTTATAAACCTTACAAACACTAAAAGTGCATCTCCACGAAATAACAGACAATGGAGCAGGACAGAAGGATAAACCTTACAAACACTAAAAGTGCATCTCCACGAAATAACAGAAAACGGAGCAGGACAGAAGGCTACACAAGTTGCGACCTAGGGAGTTATAATTCTACGGGCGTGTTCATTATTTTGTCAGTCAAGGCTCGTTGGATGGACGTCAAATCCGTGAGTACATACCATATTCCATCTGCGCTCCTGATGCGTTTACGCTTACGCCACTGCGTCCTTTCTCACAGCCACTGTTTTACATATATAGCAAACCGAAACTGCTGAACGGTACACGCTCATCAAACTGTACAGATTCACACAACGATAGCCATAATCCACAACCGTTTCTTGCAGGGTCGCATTTCTCACTCTCATAATAAAACGCTTTGCAAAAAGAACTGATATCTCATAAAAAACACGTTTTCAACGTACAAAAATGCCAAGTTACTAAAAAGTATTGATATCAAAATGACGCCAAGTTACGATACTACAAACAATATAGGCTATCTTGCCTCACCGAAATGACATAAGATGTATCTCAAAGCAATGCTACCCAATATTTCCTCAGTTCTTTCAAGTCACTTGGCCCTGTGTTTTCTAATCTTACCATTTCACAATGTCATGCAAACTTTCTGTCAGATCAAAGAGACAAATATTTCGAATTGCCTCATGGAACACATTGAACATTGTACATTGAAATTAATGTATAAATTCATTAATGTACAGAACTGCTGCTGAGCAACGACAGGAAGCACATTTCTCCAGAAAACATGTTTATACTTGCTTCTGAACTGAATTTGAGTACATGTGCAAGTTCTTGTATATTTGCTACGTACAATAAATACTGCATGTAAAACACATATTGTACATACATACATAGAGAACTTCTTTATCCGCATGGGGACATTTCCCTGGCAGCATCTTACATTCACATTCACGAACACACTTGTACCAAGAAACATACTATCATTCACGCAACAGAAAGCCTGGGCAGCGAAATACATAGGCCTACATACCAATACAAATTGGACATACACACACCTATTCAATCAATCTTGACTGTGAGAGAGCCATCCACACATATGTTTGGCCTGTCCATGTAGTGCATGCTTATACACAGGGCCAAGTGACTTGAAAGAACTGAGGAAATATTGGGTAGCATTGCTTTGAGATACATCTTATGTCATTTCGGTGAGGCAAGATAGCCTATATTGTTTGTAGTATCGTAACTTGGCGTCATTTTGATATCAATACTTTTTAGTAACTTGGCATTTTTGTACGTTGAAAACGTGTTTTTTATGAGATCTTATTAGACAATGCGGACAGCCTGTGTACTCAACCTCCCCATGAACAAAGAAGGCAAGACTACATCGCTGTGTGACCAAATCCAATCGTTTCTTCTATGTCCCCAGACAAGTAAAATGGTAGTCGTTAAAACTTCAAAAGCTCAAACGTCACATTTATTCTGGCATTTCATTTTGAAATACATCCATAGGTTTTTTAAAATAAAAATACCAGGTCTCATTTTTGGGGCGAGGGCTTTTTTCACCCCCAAGAAGCTACAACAGTTAATGAATCACATGATCTTATTTCCCCCTAAAATTTTACCAGAAATTGTGGAAAAAAAATATTTTTGATTGGTGCATTCTGCATTCCTCTCCTTCGCGCTCGCTCACTCGGAGATAGACAAAAACTGGGAATCAAGACTAAAAGCAGCACTTAAGAGCTACTTCAATTCTATGTATTTGTACAAAGCGCCACCTAGTGGAAATTGGAAGTCAAGAGATAAAACCCCCAATAGTGGTAGAGGGGTAAATATATAAAATGCTACTTCGTCTCATTTCAGTGCTTACAATTGCTGAAATGCGAGACAACTTGCGCTCTGAAATCAGCTTCGTGTCTAAAGTAGGTATCCTCCCACAACTATCAGAAGTTCCTTAAATCTACCAACCTCCTATAACTGAACACTTACTGAATTTATGATTTTATTTTTTAAAATTTATTTTATTTTATTTTTTTAAACGAAAATGTTTTGGAAAAAAATGTTTTGAACCTTCACAGTGGTTGGCCTCACGCAAAGCCTACAAATAGTTTAGACCTAACGTGATGTATTCTGGCTCATTGTGAGTTTGCCTACAGTGCGCACTACACATTTGGATTTCTGGGAGAAGGGGGGTGGGGGGGTAGGTAAGCAGGAAAAATAAATTCAACAACATTTATTTTCATTAAAAAAATCTTAATTTCCAAAAAATGACAAGAGCAGGATATTTAAATACAGGTCCAATGTACTCCCACGGACTAACAGCTTGAAACAAAACAAAACAAAACCAAAAAAATGGTAAGTTGTGGATCATTTAGCATTTGTCAACTAAAAAAAAACTTACAACTGTAAATGGACTTACTGAGGGTAGTCTAGAGCAAAACTATGCACCACCAGCAGGGTCTCCACACTGTGGTGCTCGCAACACCAAATTTGGAACAGTTTTTTTTCCTCCCAGTCATTTTTATGGGGGGGGGGGGGGGGGGGGGGGGGCAAACACAAAAAACTTCCATGTGGTTCGATTTCATAGCCAGTTTCAGCTACATTTCCAGGTTTCTCATTCACTACAAAAAAAAAAAAAAAAGAACAGCTCAGTGGATTTAACTTTGTATAACTATTCTTTTCATGCGTATCAGGGGAAAAAAGGACACATCCCCCCACCCCCCCAAAAAAAATACAAATCTCAGTGCTTTGCTGCAAACATGCAGAGGGGAAAGAAAAAGAAAAAAAAAAAAAAAAAACCTCTAAAGGTCACTGATCACAGATGCAGAGGGATGGGCTGCCAGGATGCAAACTAACCTGCACAGGGCTCCCACATTTCCCAAAAAAAGACAGTTAACTTCCAATCTGATTTGCAAAACAAAACAAGGGACTTAAACAGACTCAGTGCCCCCACCCCCCACCCCACCCCAAAAAAAAAACTACTTCTGAAACTCCATGTTAAATTCCCCATCCCAAACCCCCCCCCCCCACCCCCAAAGGAGAAAACAGCACTGTACATTCTAAAGCTCAACCAGATCACCATGACAAACTTAAAAGGGAGAATGGAAGATTCCAGAGGAGCAGGAGGACGAGGAGCAGGAGGAGGAAGGGTGCGTTGTTGTCCCTGCCCCGTTTCCCCCCCGGCCCCCCTCAGGACTGGGAGGGGGACGTCTGTGCCTTCCGCATGGACCGAAGAGCCTTCTCCCGTAGGTGCTTCTCCAGGTCATCCAAACTGTCCTCTACTTCACTGTCTGAGTCCTTAAAGAATGGCAGCGTTAGTTACCGTGACGACCCCCGCACCGCCCGCCACAGAACAGCGGCGAGAACACACGGCCGCTAACGTCGCCGGGGAAACGGCACTCAAACGCACCTCCCCTGCACAAGCGCTCAAGGTGCGCTCAACCCCTTTAAGGCCTGAGGTCACAAACAAGCGAGCGGAACGTTCTGAACTGAACATTCTAATGCTGATGTCACAATCGGTACTGGTGAAACTGAGAGCAACAGGGCTCTGCGACACACTGACTCTTGGGTGAAGAACAATATTCCGAAATCACACTCTTCCAAGGGTTGAGAAACAAAGAGCGGTTTGGATAAAACTGACTGGGTAATCTGCAGGGAAGTGATGTTCTATCTTTAGTTGCATGAAAACGGTGGGTTCTCGAACCCTGGCTGTGGTGAGCCGCGGAGGTCTGCTGCAGCTTAAAATCATCGACCAATCCAGACACATAATAAACCAGGTGAGGAGAGTTCATTTCACGGACCCATTACAGTGCTGAGCACCAATTAACACCAGCAGACCCCGCGGCTCTCCAGGACCAGGGGTGAGTCACAGAAAAGGGTTCCTACTAATTAGGCGAGGGTGGAAGAGGAGACCTCACCTTTTTGGGATCCGAATCGGGGTCGCCCTCGAGCCCCACCTCCTCCGGGACGTCCCCTGCGGGGGTCACCACAGCGCCCTTCTCCTTCTTGTGTTTCTTGTGTTTTTTGTGTTTCTTGTCCTTTTTGTGTTTCTTCTCCTTCTTCTTCTTCTTCTTCTTGCCTCCGGCTTCGGTGTCGGAGTTCTGGGGGGGAGATGATGTGTTATGATGGGGGGGGGCGGGGGTACAGAGAGAGGTGCTGCTCAGGGTACCCTGGCTAGCAGCTCAGTCTGAACCACATCTAAAGCCATCTGCAGACCTGATACACACACACACACACACACACATTCTCTCTCTCTCTCTCACACACACACAGACACACACACACACTCTCACACACACGCACGCACACACTCACACAGACACTCACACACTCTCTCTCACACACATGCACGCACACACATTCTCTCTCTCTCACACACACACACACACACACACTCTCACACACAGACACACACACACACTCTCTCACACACACACACACACACATTCTCTCTCTCTCTCTCTCTCACACACACACAGACACACACACACACTCTCTCTCTCTCTCTCTCTCACAAACACACGCTCTCTCTCTCTCTCTCACACACACACAGACACACTCGGTCTCTCTCTCACACACACACATTCTCTCTCTCACACACACACACACGCTCTCTCTCTCTCTCTCACACACGCTGTACCTTGTTCGGGGAGGGGCTGGCCGAGGCGCTGTTGGCCTTCTTGGCGGGGGGCGCGGGCGAGCCGCTGGCGGAGCGGGACGGGGAGGGGGACGCAGAGGCGGGCCGTTTTTTTCCGGCTGGTTCCGGGGAGCCCGACGGGGAGCGAGAGGACACCCTCCTCACCGGCTGGGGGCTGGGAGACGTCCTGCAGAGGGACGGGGGGGGGTTTAAAAGCCTGTTTAATAAGAGCCAGTTCAGGATCCATTCTCAACTGTACATAATTCTCCAAACATACCAAACAAAAGATAAATAAATAAAAGGGTTATTAATCTGAAATATCTGAAGCGCTCCGCAGACAACAGCACATTCCTGCACGTTACTGACAACTCAAAAAAAATTTGGGGTTTCTTTCCCACCCATATTCGGGACAAAATAATTTTTCATACGACTACATTTCGATTTGAGTTCTCAAATTAGCACAGCACTTTAAAAGTGAAACTTGGACAGAGACATTACATTCCAGGCATTTAAGCAGACACTTATCCAGAGCAACTTTTTACACAGCATTCACACTGCATCCATTTACACAGCCGGATATATACTGAAGCAATGGTAAATGGCCTGCAGTTATATAGCGCTTTTATCCAAAGCGCTTTACAATTGATGCCTCTCATTCGCCAGAGCAGTTAGGGGTTAGGGATTAGGTGTCTTGCTCAAGGACACTTCGACATGCCCAGGGCGGGGTTTGAACCGGCAACCCTCCGACTGCCAGACAATCGGTCTTACCTCCTGAGCTATGTCACCCCTTGAGCAATGCAGCCTTGTTCAAGGGCACAACGGTAGTGTCCTACCCAGGAATCGAACCAGCTACCTTTCGCCTACAAGCCCAATCCCTTACCCATTACGCTACACTGCCACCCCAAGAGAGGGGGTCAGAGGAGGCCCTTTCTTACTTCTTTGATTTCTTGGGCTCCGGAGTCCGTGAGACCCTGCGGATGGGTCTGTTGCTAGGAGACGGAGACTGCTGTCGCCGCTGGGGGGGCGGGGTGGTGGAGGCGGGGCCGTGCCGGCCCTGGGGGCTGGAGGACGTTCGCTGGCCCCGCCCCCTGGCCGCGGGGGAGGGGGAGAGGCGGGGGGAGCGGGCGTCCCGTCCCGGGCGGGCGGAGGGCAGCAGGGGGCTCCTCCTGGACCGGGGCGGAGGCGAGGAGGAGGAGGCGGGAGGGGTGCGTCTCTTGACGGGAGGGGGGCTCCTGCGTTTGGGGGACCTGGAGGAGCGGCGCTTGGGGGCCGGGGAGGGGGACGCCCGGCGTTTGGGAGGGGGCGAGCCCGATACCCTACGCTTCTGGGGGGGTAAGGGGGAGGGGCTGTAGCGCCTCTGGATGGGGGGAGAGTAACGTCTGGGGGAGGGGGAACGTCTGCGAGGAGGGGGGGAGGGAGACCTGGGGGGGTTGGGGAGAGAAAGGTAAAAGGTGAATTTGGAGAAACGGTATTTAACTGTTATTTAGCAAGATGTACAGAGTAACAGGACAAAAATGACTGCATTTTAAACACAATGCACAGCTTTGAGCCAGTTTGTCCCATACAATTAAATTTAAAAAACTTTAAAAAAATAATTCTCTAGCAATTACAATACGATTGGCTATTAACAATCATATATAGTGAGCACCAAATAACAAACAAAAAATTTACATTTATTAAACATTCAGCAGTTTACACATGACATCAGAATCTAACGTAAAACTAATGCAAACACAGCGCAGTGGTCGGCCCCAGAGAGGAGCATGCTGGGAAGGGTACCTGCGTCTGGGCGGAGGAGAGGGGGACCTGCGTCGCCGCGGCGGGGAGGGGGAACGGTGTCGCCGTGCCTGGGGAGAAGGGGTCCGTCTTCTCCTGCAGGGAGAACCCCCCCAAAAAAAAGAGCTTTAAAGAGGATCCACAGCAACCCAAACAGAACCTTCACCCCTCTCAAGTCACCGGTGAAGAGATCTGACACACTGTCAGAACGGTCTGTAAAAAATAACTCACTTTCTAGGGGTTTTCTAAAATAAATATTATTTCAGTTTTAATGTATGTTTTTCCTTGCGTGGTTTCCCAGGCGGGAATGTGTGCATTTAGAGAAGTCCCTGATGTACGGTCAACTTCACAGCGTTTGGTAAAGAGACATCCAGGCGTTTCAATGACATTTTCAGGATGAACGTATAGTTCCATAAGCGTTTATTTCTAATGCAGTAGTCAGTAGTCAGGGTAACTAAAAAAATAGTTTCCATGACACCACTTTCCGTGGGACTTTTCCATAACGTTCCAGGCAACGGTGCAAATTTTCTAAGGCGAAATCCCCGGCTGTTTCTAAAAAAGGGGAAAGGTGCAGGATGTGTGAAGAAACCCACCTGTTTGGTGGGGGAGACTGCCACCTCTTCCCGGCGGCGTTCCTGGGGGGGGGGCGAGACGCGACAGAAAGAAGCCGTCAGCACCGTCTGTCATTCATTTCACACATTCAAACGCGCCGCTAACGAGCAGCGCTAACGATGCTTCAGTCCGCAGCCATTCAACACAGGTAGCACAGCTAGCACGGGTAGCACGGGTAGCACGGCTAGCACAGCTAGCATGGGTAGCACAGCTAGCACGGCTAGCACAACTAGCACGGGTAGCACAGCTAGCACGGCTAGCACGGCTAGCACAGCTAGCATGGGTAGCACGGGTAGCACGGCTAGCACAGCTAGCATGGGTAGCACAGCTAGCACGGCTAGCACAGCTAGCACGGGTAGCACAGCTAGCACGGCTAGCACGGCTAGCACAGCTAGCATGGGTAGCACAGCTAGCACGGCTAGCACGGGTAGCACAGCTAGCACGGCTAGCACGGCTAGCACGGGTAGCACAGCTAGCGCGCAGCCCGTAGACATCGTCTAATATTCATGTACCGGACGCACAGGGATGAGACTGGCATTGAGCTTGTCGTGTAACTATGGGTAAGATGGGGAAAATGTGAAGTTCCCAACATTTTCCCCAACATTCTTCTACAGATTCTACTATAACTTTCAATTATCTGTACAGCAACATACTTTTACAGTCACAAAGATAAAGATGTAAGCAAAGTCACATCAAAGAATCAAGTGGCATCAAAGAAACTTACATTTAAATTTATTTTTTTATTTTTTTAAGTCTGGTCACTTCCTGCAGACTGAACAGGCCATGCTGTGAGGCAGGAAGTCACAGGTGCAAGGGGGTGAGGACGGGGTCCTGTGACTGACCTGGGGGAGGAGTCTCTGTGACGCCTCCTGGGGGAGGAGGGGGAGTGGCTGTGTCGCCTCTTCACCTCCCCGTTTCGGGCAGGCGCCCCCCCGGCCCCCGCCCCGGAGCCCGGCCCGCCCGGCCTCTTCGGCCCCTCGTCTTCTGAGGAAGAGGAAGATCCCGTCTCTGGGAACAGGACGGGTGGAGAGAAAAAAGAAGGAAATCACAGGGACCCCCCGTTAACGTCGTGGCTTGAGACGCGGCGTCCACTGAATCACACCTAAATGAGGATTAGGGCGGGGTCTGACAGGCCAACATCACACCTGAGACCACAGAGGGGGGCGCGGGGCGAGACCGATGTGGACACGGGTTAGTCGGGGGGGTTTATGGGGGGGGGGGGGGGGGGGGGGGGGGTTGGGGAGGAGAGGGAGGGGCAGTGACAGGGCAGGGGGGGGGCAGAAATAAAAGGGTTATAACCTGAGGAAGACTCCTGATTCTGCCGGCGATACTGCCGTCGCTGCTGCACTGAATCTGCTGCAGCCCCTTTCCCACCTTTATCATCCTCTGAAACGCAAAGGAGTGTCCTTCAGAGCTCCGAGTGTAACGTGCGCACACACACACACACACATATACACACATACACACACACACACACACACACACGCTTACACACTTACACACACACACACACACACACACACACACACACACACACATATACACACATACACACACACACACAAACACACTTATACACACACGCTCACACACACACACTTATACACACATACACACACACACACACACACACACGCTTACACACTTACACACACACACACACACACACACACACACACACACACACACACACACACATATACACACATACACACACACACACAAACACACTTATACACACACGCTCACACACACACACTTATACACACACACGCACACTTATACACACTTATACACACTTATACACACTTATACACACACACACACACATATACACACACACACACACACTTATACACACACACACACACTACATACACACACACACACTTACACACACACTTATACACTTACACACACACACACACACACACTACATACACACAGACACACACACACACACACACATATACACGTGCACACACACACACTTATACATACACACACACACACACACACTTATACACACACAAACACACACACTTATACACACACCCACTACATACACACACACACACACTACATAAACACACACACACTTACACACAAACACACACACTTATACACACACACACACTTATACACACACACACACACACACACACTACATACACACACTTATACACTTACACACACACACTCACACAATCATACACACACCCACTACATACACACACACACACACACACTACATAAACACACACACACACTTACACACAAACACACACACTTATACACACACACACACTTATACACACACACACACACACACACACTACATACACACACTTATACACTTACACACACACACTCACACAATCATACACACAAACACAGACACACACACACACACATAGACAAGCTCACACGCACAATGTGCCACACCCCCCTCCCCCCCATTTCAGCAAGTTTCTGGGACTTCCAGTTCACGGTTTAATTGCTCCTGTACAATGGTAATGGGGGGGGGGGGGGTGGTCAGGGTGGGGTTGGGCAGGTGTCTCGAATCAGAAAACAAAAATAATAATATACCGTAAAATAAAATAGGTGTGGAGAAGGGCCGAAGCAGATCTCATCAGACAAACAGAAGCATGCGCACTGAAGCTGCAGCGCATGACCACGTGCGATTGTGCGACCCCCAGCCAATCAGGAAGCGCCTGCAGACCTCCCACGCCAGGGCCCCGTCGCCCGCGGTAACTCACCGGACTCGGACTGCTCCGATCGTCTGGGTTTGGGGACGGGGGAGGGGGACTCGTTCTTGGCTCCTGGCTTGCGTTTTGCACCTGAGGGGGAAATTCACAACACACACACACACAAAAACATTTACAAGAGGTAGTGTGCGTATTTCAGATCGCTGCAGGTTAAAGCGTGATCGTACACACATTACAAACCTGCCCATCACACACAAGCTAATCAAGGCGGCTAGCAGATGGTCATCCGTTATCACACACCAATGATGCTGAAATATTTTCATTCACACCTTTAAGCCTTTGAATGGCTGGAATGTTTTTTTGTTTTTTTTTTTTAATTCAGAAGCCAGGGCTCCACTGCCATCAACTGCCAGGAGTGACTGTGACATCAGCATCAGAATGTTCTTAACTGAACATTCTAATCACGTATTTGTGGTCTCACACCATAAAGGATTAAAAGTATAGGGGTAACTCTTTTCTGTGGGCACTTGTGGTTCCCCGAAAATGGGGGGGGGGCAAAGAGACCCATGGGTTGGGGGGGTGGAGGGGTGTGCAGGGTGTTCGATATCCAGTGAACTACGGAGTATCCTCTTCCCCGGGGAGACTGAACCGCTCGGAGTGACGAGGGAAGAGTCAAACGGCAGCCTGGCACATTAATCCTGATTGGTTCAGAGCCACACTGAAGAGGGGCTGTAACAGAAGCCCAGTGTGTGACGGGAGACGGAGCCGTTTCAGCTCAGCTCTCTGTATTTGTAGATGGAGGCAGACAGGAGCTCAAACACTATGAGGACTGCTGTTCACACTGTCCTACAGGGGACAGGTCCTCCCAATGTCCAACAGGGGACAGGCCCTCACAATGTCCTACAGGGACAGGTCCTCTCACTATCCTACAGGACAGGTCCTCAGAAAGTCCAACAGGGGACAGGTCCTCCCAATGTCCAACAGGGGACAGGTTCTCACAATGTCCTACAGGGACAGGTCCTCTCACTATCCTACCCAACGCAGGTCCTCACAAGATCCTACAGGGGACAGGTCCGCACAATGTCCTACAGGGGACAGGTCCTCACAATGTCCTACAGGGGACAGGTCCTCACAATGTCCTACAGGGGACAGGTCCTCACAATGTCCTACAGGGACAGGTCCTCACAAGATCCTACAGGGAACAGGTCCTCACAATGTCCTACAGGGAACAGGTGGTCCTCACAATGTCCTACAGGGACAGGTCCTCACAAGATCCTACAGGGACAGGTCCTCTCACTGTCCTACACAACGCAGGTCCTCACAATGTCCTACAGGGAACAGGTCCTCACAATGTCCTACAGGAGACAGGTCCTCAATGTCCTACAGGGAACAGGTCCTCAATGTCCAACAGGAGACAGGTCCTCACAATGTCCTACAGGAGACAGGTCCTCACAATGTCCTACAGGGACAGGTCCTCTCACTATTCTACACAATGCAGGTCCTCACAAGATCCTACAGGGGACAGGTCCTCACAATGTCCTACAGGGACAGGTCCTCTCAATGTCCTAAACAACGCAGGTCCTCACACCATCACACAAGGGACAGGTCGTCACACTGTCCTATAGCGGAACACGTCCTCACAATGTTATTGAGGGGACAGGTACTCACACGGTCGATACAGGGGGACAAGTCCTCATGCTGCCCTAACAGAAACAGATCCTCACACAGAATGGGGTAGTTACCTGAGGACCTGGAGGGAGAGTCAGAGGGGCGGCTCTTCCTGGTTCGAGGGGAGGGGGAGCGCCGGCCTTTTGGGGGTGAGCTCCCGCCGGTGGGTGGGGGGGTTCGTCCTCGCCTCCTGGAGGGGCTGGCGGGGAGGTCAGCCCGCTGAGTCTTATGAGGGGGGGTATTGGACACCCTCTTCGCGGCCTTTTTCTGTGGTGAGCGGGAGGAGGATGAGGACGAGCTGCCGGAGGATGACGGTGAGGGAGAGCGCCTCCTAAGGGACAGGAAGACCAACTAATTCAACCCCCAAATAATCCAATAAAGACATACACCAAGTAAGCACTCACCCAAACAACCAATCAGTTAACTATCAACTAACCAAACAACTAATCAGTAAATCAACTGAAATCAACCAGCCAAACAACTAATTAGCCAATCAACTGAATCAAGCACACAACCTATCGACCAACTCGCTGATATTTACTTCTGTATAGCATATCCTGACATGCATATATATATATATATACACACACACACACACACACACACACACACACACACACACACACACACACACCTCCGGACGGGGGAGCGGCTGCGGCGGTGCCGGGGAGCAGGGGGGCCCCGTCTGGGGGGGCTCCGTCTGCGGGGCGAGCCGCGCCTCCGGGGGCTCTGCCTCCGCCGGGGGGAGTAGGACCTGCGTTTGGGGGGGGAAGAGACAAACGGGGCGTCCCGTTTCAGACCAGCACCACTGCCTACTGTCATACAACCCAGCAGAGGAGAACTGCAACCCAAAACAGCGGAGTCTGGGACGTCCGAACGGCGAGTAAACGCCCCCCCTCCCCTGTTCCCCCACCCCTCCGCCCAGGCACAGAATCCCCCCCCTCCGCCCTCACCTGGAGCGGGAGCGGGGTCTGCGGCGGGACCGGGAGCGGGAGCGGGATTTGGAGCGGGACCTGGAGCGGTGCCGGGGCCTGTCCCTGCGCCCGTCCTTCTCCCGCTCCCGCGGCCGCGCCTTCTCCTCCTTCTGCACCCCCGCCTCCGGGAACGCCTCCTTCGCCTCCTGTGCGGAATCCGGCTTCACCTCCTTCAACACGTCACTGGAGATTCACATACACACGCGCACACACACACACACACACACACACACACACACACACACACACACACACACACAAACGCACGCACACACGCACGGTCATAAGCCACTTTAGCCCTTGTGACAGGCAGGAACTTTAAAGACAACATTATGTCATTACAATAGATAACCATGCATAATGCCAGTGTTAACAATCTTATACACCTATGCATAAAGACAGTGTTAGAATGGTGTCATAATTAATACCCATGTACAATTAGTGTCTTCATGATAAGGAACAGATATCCTTGTATAAAGATAAGAACAGATCTTAGAATAGATATCTGTATATAACACCAGTGTTGGAATGTGTGATAATCATGTGATAATGGACACCAATGTATAAACACAGCATCAGCAGGATGTGATAATAGGTACCAGTGCACAAGGACAGTGTGATAATGGGATGCCAGTGCACAAGGACAGTGTGATAATGGGATGCCAGTGCACAAGGACAGTGTGATAATGGGATGCCAGTGCACAAGGACAGTGTGATAAATGGATACCAGTGCACAAGGACAGTGTGATAATGGATGCCAGTGCACAAGGACAGTGTGATAATGGATACCAGTGCACAAGGACAGTGTGATAATGGATACCAGTGCACAAGGACAGTGTGATAATGGATACCAGTGCACAAGGACAGTGTGATAATGGATACCAGTGCACAAGGACAGTGTGATAATGGATGCCAGTGCACAAGGACAGTGTGATAATGAATACCAGTGCACAAGGACAGTGTGATAATGGATACCAGTGCACAAGGACAGTGTGATAATGGGATGCCAGTGCACAAGGACAGTGTGATAATGGATACCAGTGCACAAAGACAGTGTGATAATGGATACCAGTGCACAAGGACAGTGTGATAATGGATACCAGTGCACAAGGACAGTGTGATAATGGATACCAGTGCACAAGGACAGTGTGATAATGGATACCAGTGCACAAGGACAGTGTGATAATGGATACCAGTGCACAAGGACAGTGTGATAATGGATACCAGTGCACAAGGGCAGTGTGATAATGGATACCAGTGCACAAGGACAGTGTGATAATGGATACCAGTGCACAAGGACAGTGTGATAATGGATACCAGTGCACAAGGACAGTGTGATAATGGATACCAGTGCACAAGGACAGTGTGATAATGGATACCAGTGCACAAGAACAGTGTGATAATGGATACCAGTGCACAAGGACAGTGTAATAATGGATGCCAGTGCACAAGGACAGTGTGATAATGAATACCAGTGCACAAGGACAGTGTGATAATGGATACCAGTGCACAAGGACAGTGTGATAATGGATGCCAGTGCACAAGGACAGTGTGATAATGAATACCAGTGCACAAGGACAGTGTGATAATGGATACCAGTGCACAAGGACAGTGTGATAATGGATGCCGTCTGAAGCCTGACCTGGTGGAGGAGGCCTCCTGTATGAGCGGCTGGGGCTGGGCGCTCTGTGATTGGTCGGGCTCCGGCAGGGGCTCCTGCAGGTTTTTGGGCGGCGCGGGAGGGGGCGAGGCGGCGACGGGGCTGGGCTTGCGACGGGGGGAGCGGGAGTGACTGCGCTTCCTGTCCCTCTTCGCTGGGGACCGTCTCCGTGGTGACGGTGATCTGGACTTCTTCCTGTTTACCAACCAAACCCCAAGAAGCAGAGTTAACACGTAGTCACTCCAGCTCATCGTACAGTCACATATTTCCAATGTCCCGTCTCATAAAACATGCATCTAATTAGCCCTCAGGACCTGAGAAATGGTCCAATTCACGCTTTGAATGGTAGATTATGAAGCTGAAGAGCACTACACTAACACGCAAACTCCATCCGTGACTTATACAAGCCAAAAAACACACACACGCACGCATGCACGCACACACACACACACACACTCAGACAGCTCCTTGCACGCCCACGTTATTCACCTTCTGGGACTTTTGGGTTGATCCTTCTCCCGGTTTTCCTTGTTTTCCTTCTCCTTCTTCTCTTCATCCATCTTCTTCAGGGAAGCCAACTTCTCTTGCTCAATCTGCATCAATCCAGGCACAATCGCCACAGGGTTAGACAAGCAGTCGTCATTCTATCCCAACAACTCCGAAGAGAGCCCCTCTGACCAGCTCCCGCGCTAACGTCCGAGCGCCCGCGCTAACATTCGAGCGCTCGCGCTAACGTTTGACAGCTCGCGCTAACATTTGAGCGCTCGCGCTAACGTCCGAGCGCCCGCGCTAACGTCCGGGCGCTCGCGCTAACGTTCGGGCGCTCGCGCTAACGTTCGACAGCTCGCGCTAACGTTCGACAGCTCGCGCTAACGTTCGACAGCTCGCGCTAACCTTCGAGCGCTCGGGCTAACCTTCGAACGCTCGCGGTAACGTCCGAGCGCCCGCGCTAACGTCCGGGCGCTCGCGCTAACGTTCGGGCGCTCGCGCTAACGTTCGACAGCTCGCGCTAACGTTCGACAGCTCGCGCTAACGTTCGACAGCTCGCGCTAACCTTCGAGCGCTCGGGCTAACCTTCGAACGCTCGCGGTAACGTTCGAGCGCTCGCGCTAACGTTCGACAGCTCGCGCTAACGTTCGACAGCTCGCGCTAACGTTCGACAGCTCGCGCTAACGTTCGACAGCTCGCGCTAACGTTCGGGCGCTCGCTGGCGCGGCCTGCGTCACACCTGTCTCTGTTTGATCTCCTCCTTCTTCTGCTCCAGGAAGGCGGTGGGAATGCCGGCGATGTTGTCCTGGGCGCTCAGCAGCAGGGGCCACAGGTCCTTCATGAACTCGCGCGCGTTCTTCCCGTTCAGGAACCCCGTCAGGTTTATCTGCATCATCTTGCTGTCCGGGTTCTGCAACACAGGCACAGGGGGGAGACAAAGACGGGCGCGAGATTTAGCGCGAGCAGGGAACGGAGAGGTAGGGGCCGGAGGGGGAGGCGGGGATCTACCTCTCCCCCCCCCTCACAACTCCTCTAAACTATAGCCCTCAACCGCTAAAGACAAATCTGACTAGACCGCTAAAGCCCTCCTCCCCCTCCCTCCATACGCTAACCGCTGAGGCTAACCTTCACTGCTCTGCCCAAGAAAAAACCTGGGAGCTGCAGCTAGCTGACCCCTGACCTCTGAGAGCGACATAAAACATGTACATATGAATCTGCATGCATTAAGTCCCTCTGGACTCTACTCTTCACCTCTGAAAACTAAAAGCATAGCCTTAACCATACTTGGTAAGATGCAGCAAAGGAACTTTAAAAAAATAAAAATAAAAACAACATTGGTATTTGCAACATCTGTCTTCAAAAGGGGATAACTGACCACATGTCCCACACCCTCTCCCCCTAAACTGATTCCATAAGGCATTTTTTTGGGGGTGGGGGGGCGGGGTCACCATTTCATTTGGGGAAATTTTTCCAGTGGAGGGAAGTTTCTCTCATCCGTCTCCCAAACGTGATACGATGTCACTGAGTCGATTTTTTTTGTTTTGTTTTTTTTGAGGGAGGGGGGTGGGTGAGGTGAGGTGAGGGGGGGGTTGCAACAAGATCCACAGAACAGAGTGCATCGACACCAACAAAGCCAAAGCTTCCGGAGTCTTCCGTGCGTTCCGCAGGGGGGCCTCCGGGAGCGCCCGAACTCTCCTGCAGAGAGAGGCCTTTTCCTGGGCTTTCTTCAGTGCCTACCGCTCGAGACTCAACCACCTTGAGTTTAATCTTATATCATTTATCTAAATTGCAAAAGACGAACAAGCAATAATGAGTACACAGGCCACAAAAAAGTTTAAGTTTCTTTTCCCCCTTTCTTTCTCATGTTTAGTTTCAAATTACTCAAGAAATAAAGATTTCAACAACTCAAAACATTAACAACAAAAAAAAAAACCTTGGCACATTTAATTCCCGTCAAAATCATAAACTCTATGTCAAATCCAAGTTTCCCCCAATATCTAAAACACCATGTAATGTATTTAATGAATTTTAAAAAATTATATGTGGATTCATGATGTGATCTGTTAAAAATTTTCAATCATGTGTTTAAAATAATAATGACAGTAATAATGTACCTGTCTGGTATCCCAGCAACACCTTTATGTGGATCAAAATAAACTTGAAATGTTAGGACAAAAAAAATTACAGAAACGCTGTTAACTAGGGGTGCACCGATTTTCTTGTCCAATACCCAGGGCAGAATACTAGTCTAATACGCACAACCAAAATGCTGCCGCATTACCGCAAATGTCATTCTCACTCTACCCATTAGAGGGCGCATCAGGACAAAAAACACGGCAGCCCGAAGCTCAAGGAATCGCCGGCTTCATTTAAGGGCAGATAATAGCTTCCGTTTGAAAATCCATACTAACAATCATAGAGCCGTTTGTTTTTAAACGAACAGCCGTGACACAGAACGAAGAAAAGCAAGCTCTCAGTTTAAACCTAGTTTCGTTAAATATCCTGGTGACCCTGATTAAAAATACTGACCGTCGCACAATTAGGGTATTGGGCTTATTCATAAACACCGCTAGCTTCACGGTTCCGTGTAGCGTACTTTCTTATGAAGTCTGGCCAATGTTATAAAATAAAGTCTCTTGGACAACCAGAAATACCACAAGGACGCCAAAATAACCCACTAACACTGCAGGGTTTTAACTGCCACGTAAGGGGTCTAGTCTACACTCAAATATTACATTACAAATATTACAGATACTCTATCCCAGAGGAACTTATGCAAATGATGATTTGTGCCTTATTGAACCTGTGTTTTGTAGTTGTCCAATGACCATGAAATGCAGTTTTGTATGTTGTTTTGAATAAAAGCATATGCTAAATAAATGTAATGTAATGATATATTTTTTTATATACGCTCCATTTATAGAGCTGGGTATTTTACTGAAATCCCAACTGGCTAGCAAGAGACTAGCAAGCACTCCACTGTCATTCCCTCACAGCAGATGCTTCTAAACCGCACCTTTCAGAATCTGTTCCAAGCCCTCACTTTTCAAATCGACGACTTGGTTCTTCTGTCACTGAAACTGTTCGATCAATCGCACCGCTTTATGCGAGAATGCTACAAAATATACGGTTTAAAAATGAGCAGTGCCAGTAGAACGATGCTTGGCTGTACCAGTCTGTATAATGACTAATACAATGACTGCAGACCGAAGCACAAAGCCAGCTTTAAGTCACAGATTCATTGTTCTCTGTTTCGCCTTGCTCTGCCCTGTTTGTGAGCTGTAAAACTATACAGAAGGGCGCCGAGAGCAACTGCTAGCACAACGGTAACTTCCGGTCCACACCATGTCAGCTCTGGTTGCATATTTATAGACTTTCAAAAAGACATCCTGAAATTAATTAAATTTCCAAAGCCAAAAAAGCATGCTCAACGTTACTAGTCAAATGGATAGATATAAATCAGCTATCGGATCGACTGGATAAAGGAGCACTGGCAGACTATTTTTATTTTTAATTGTAGGACTGGATTTTTATTTATTTAAATAAAAATGTGAATTTGAGGACTGTTGGTACTTACAAGTAACTGTCACCGTTGTAGATCTTGCGTGCGTGTACGCCACACAAGTTACGAACCACAAACTGCCTACAGCGCGACGACTGAGGTACGTTCCAATAACCCCTCCCATCGGTGCACCCCTACAGCTGACATCAAAAGACCTCGGGTGAGAGTTTTACATCTCTTTCTAGAAGATGGAGAAAAAAAAATAAAACTCCACCACAACACCATTTGATAGCTGTGAATATCTCACTAAAAACACACCACCATCGGGCCTCCAGCAAAAAGCACTTCTGCTATCAGTGGAGCAGTAGACCCTTTTAACACGTGTGATATGCTGGAGGTGGCACTGTCTGAACAAAGACTAGTAAGTGTCAAAAGGGCGTACTGCTTTGTTTCGCCCGTTTTAAAACAGAGAGTACATTCAAAGTGCTTTGATGATCTCTCTCTTTTTTTTTCTACATCAAAAAGTAGTAAATAAATAAAAATGGCAGTGGCCTAAAGCTCTTTCACTTGCATGGTTTTTGATCCCCATCACACAACTCACCTCCAAACACACACTGCATCATCAAAGGAGTTGGGCTCTGTGAGACCTAATTAGGTGTTGGTGCTATACGTCTGACGCAAGGAATAACATCCATATTTCCATATTGGTTCAGGCCTTTTAAATCATAAATCACATCATCATTAGAAAACTGCTGTCAAAGGCACTTTGTCACATATTACAGCAACAATTCTCTTTTTTTTCCCCCCAGCAAAAAGACAAACACTGTTTTGTATCCACAGTCCTTCCAGCGGTAGACAGACAAAGGTCCCATTGTAATTATTTGTCTCTTAAATGTACTGTTTATTTTATTTATTTAGCCTCCTCTCCAAATTCATTCAACAACATTAGTAATTAACAAATGAAACTGAGAATTTCTGAATTTTCTACCTTCCTCCCAATTCACCCACCCTCGACTTCAGCAAAAGACAAATAAAAAAAAAGAACAGCAAGACCTATTTCAGTAACTCAACAGTAAGAAAAGCAGGGCAAAAACAGTGTCAACAGCATTACCTTCTCCTCCAGCTGGTTGAAAATGAACTCTATGACGACGTCATCCTCGAACCCCAGTATCTCTGTCACTCGCTGGGTGATCCAGGGTTTGATCACCTCCAAGTTGACCTTGGTCATGTCCACCTGGAGGGGGGGCAGGGGGGGGTGGGACTTTACCACTGAGCATACTAATACAGCAAGGAACAAACTACATGTTTTCTACATTTAAAAAAATACTCCTGTTGTGGCAGAAAGCTCAGGGAATTCTCCCCTTAAAACTATTGCCATTTCATGAAATACAGTTAAAAGCTTTTTATGATTAAAAAAATAAAATTAAAAATTAAAAGTATAATATGTAAATAAATCAAGCACTGACAAAACAAAATTTTTAATAAAATTACAAAAAACAATTCCCAAAAAGGGCTACAAATTTTAGTTAACTTCACCTTCAAACTCATACATACACTCAAATACATGGGGGAGATGTGTTTATGCTTTAAAAAAATAAGAATATCGGCAGCGTTCGTGCAAATACCTTCTTCTCCAGGCATTCTGCGAACTTGAGTTGCTTGAGTAGTTTCTTCTGCTTGTTGCTGAAGCGATTGTCTTGCTCTGCGCTCGTGCCCTGGTGACAGAACACGACGGGAGTGCGGGTCAGCTGGCCGACAAATTATCGCACGATCAACACTCACTTCGTATAACTGAAAGGTATGGCGAGCCTCTAGTGATCAACTTAGATGGGACGGACGGTCCTCTCTACTCTTCGAACAGACTTTAGTCCATAAAACACAGCACATGCTTTTCGATATACGTTCTCATTCGTTCTTGGGGCTCTGCACTAACATATTGTCAAAGGAGCACATGTGCTCCTAATCTGAATTTTTTAGGCGCACATTAATTCATCCCGATTAATGGATCTGGTCCTAAATTATTTTTCCAGTTCGGACATTGATTTTCAGGCGCAAACTGGACAATACTAATTTCTCAAATGCAAAGCTAACGCGTAGAGACATTACCGTTGTCCACCCCAACATGCTACTGTTAAAAGCTAATATGAACAGGCCTAATCTAACCGCCACTCATCAACTCACCCTTCATGTTACGTTAGTAAACTTCATATATGTGTACTTAGCTTATTGGGAAATGACGACTATCATGAATGTATACTTCAGCTATGGATAGCCAGTGCGTGGGGATTTCAAAAACGAGTTTGGGATAAATCGCAAGAACGCGAGAAAACGGCAAAGCAACTCGCGTTAAGGCAGACATTTTGCATTAGCCGAGTGTTAGCTAACCAACTGAATGCAGTATCGAGACTGGCTACCGCTGTAGTCTACGTATGAGCCGAATTCCATATCTGACATTCAAATAATTGCATCTATTCGGAAAGCCGTGGCCATGAAAGTAGTATTAGCAAAGTCAAATAACAGGATCTTAGCCAAGTAGACGACATATGGATATTTAGTTTGCGTTACCCGCCTTAACTATTCTGCTCGTCAGTAGGCCTCGGATTTCCAGGCAACATTTAGCGACATTTGCTAACGCTGGCTTGGACATTAAGTGTACTAAGTGCCCCGAAACCTAAACGGAAAGGTACCAATCTCAAATAAATTGCATATCACATAGGACATATACCGCAGCAAGCCTGACAAAAGTTACTGGACCAAGCTGATTCCATTTAAATGGCCAGTAGTTCGTTATCTGGTTAGCTAAGAGTGGCTGTATTCTGATAACAATCCGCCATTTTTATTCCCACATATAACATCGCCTTGGCTGCGGAATGGCGCACGAATTTTGTCTAGGTAATGATGTGGACATTGGGGGACTGACACAACACCGTGCGGCAGATTGCCGTTTAGATCTTCGGTCGACGTAAATATTCACTGGATAACCTTCCGAAAAGCATAAAATAGTCAGTTACTTACGCGGAAGAATCCCGCGTCCATCTTCTGTCCGTGTGAAGAGAGTGTGCACGCAGAAAGACGTGCCCTCGGGACCCACAATGCAGCGCGACAAGGCGATTAACCGCGCTTCTTAAAAAGGCCACTGTGGGGCGCTACTGACCTTTTCTGACGTTTCTGCTCGGTGTGTTTCTTCGAAATAGTGCATTCGTTGTAATGTAATGTTTCATATATTCTAAATAATCATTTTCTCACCTGTCATAATCTTCCATAAGTATTTTGTAATCTGTCTGAGGTCCATGTAATTACACTAAGTGTTTAGGTAACGTTACAGTTCATCTTACTGTTATTTACTGTAGACAACATAGTCTCAGATTTTGTCAAAGTTTTAAGTAAAAAATCTCGCGTCTCGTTCAGTTGAATAACGAGCTCAAGAGAAACGGAACAACCAGTAGCGTTTTCGAATGTTTCAGGTGTCAGAGTACGCCGACCCAGTGACTTGTTCTAAACGCAGTTGCGCTTCCAGAATTTTAAGAAGCTTTCAAATGTGGCTTAAGGGGGTAAATAATCTCCCCTAAACATGAAAAACCCATAATTAAGACGAATTAACATCTATTTAAAATTCTGGGATTGCAGTCGTGGTTGGAACAAAACCAGCATACACAGAGGGCACCTAGGACCGAGGTTGAGAACCATGTATATACATTGGCTGAAGGAACCTTTTAGTTCCTGGTAAAGTAGTTCCTGGGACTGAAAGTTCCGGGTAATTTTGGTGGAAACGCGGCTAATGTTGAGAACCACTCCATTGACCAATGAAAGTTCAGCGATGGTTTTGAACCCAAAAACATGGTTGCTGCCGAGAGGAAGATCAGGCTGGTGCGTGTGTAATGACCCCTACTGTACACCCAGATGAACTACAGGCCATTTGTTCTCACAAAAAGTAGACTAGAACCGTTGGTGTACTTTGGTGCTCCAAATCAGCACTGAAAAGTAAAACGGACCAGTATGGTGGTTAGGGAAATGGGCTTGTAAATCAAATGCTGAATGTTCGATTTCCAGCTGTTGGTGATATCCAGAAGCAGAGTAGGCCCGCTAAACCTGAATTTTAGGATACAAAAAAAAACATCCAGCTGTATTACTGGGTTGTACATGAACGTGGACTCCCCTGGATGAGTGTCTGCTGTGTGCTGAAATGTAAACGCCGGGCACCCACCGCACGCGTCGCGTATGCGTCACGTAAACAGTAGGGCGAAGCAGCACGGCGCGACGCGTAGGGTGTCTCCACTGGTTCCGTTTGTGTCGCGCAAAGGCTTGCGTAAAAGCTATATATTCCTAGTAGCTCTCGCAGTCTGCAGTGGGCTTTTACATCGTGCATTTCACGTTTGTTCACGACTGTTGATTATGGGTTAAGTGAATACTTTGGTGAGAGACCTTTTTCAGTTTGTTAATTTGGTAATATTTCGTTAACTCGTAAATAGCCTACGTGAGAAAGTAAACGCTTTCAAGAAGTACCATAAACTTAAATCGCAACGTAGCCTGCATAACAATCAATCTCAAACTGTATTAATTTATTTGCTTGGTTAACAAGCGTGCCAATTTCATGAAGAATATGTAATGATCATAATAATAATAAATAATCCGTAATCAACCATTGGGAATTCCCGTGTTGTCTTGCCATTCACGTCAAAACATTTATAGGATCAGATTTAGTAAAATCAGCTAATCATGAAAAAGTCAGTAACAGTTTTAATCTTGAAGGGATATGAACACCACAACGCCATGAACACCGGAAGCTTTGAAGTACAAGTGCAATAAAGGCTTGCTTACAACTTCATTTATAAAATAGGTGCATTTTCATCGGCAAGACCACTAAATAATCTGATTTTTTTAAAGCTCTGTGGATTATCTGATTTTTATTAACAAGCCCTTTTTGAAAGCACGGCGAACGAAGACATCGGAGAAGTCAAATAGGCTGAGCAATGGTTGGTTAAAAACTATCTTCCAATACTCGAGCTAACAAACCGCTGCTCGGTGCATTCCCTTCTACGTCACTCAATAGCCTACGTCTTTCTGTGGTGTATTTTCAAATTTACCCCACCCCCTCCGCAAAATAAGACAGCGAAACTAAAGCCGCGTTTCCACCGCAGGAACTATACCCCGGAACTAGGAACCTTTTGAGGAACTCAGTGCGTTTCCACCGCAGGAACTAGGGTCTAAATTTAGTTCTGGGGGCTTTGTTTTACCCCCCAAAACGTTCCTGCTCGGGGGGTAGTACTTTCCGAAAGTACAGGAACCTTTTGGGTGGAGCTTGCAGCGCTGAACATTTCTGATTGGTCGAGTACTCGTAGCATTTGTGTTGTATTTATTTTCCGCCATTACCCGCCATGTTTGAAAATATGCAGCGGCAAACCAATTTATTTTCATAATAACTTCAAATCAAACTTGTATGTTATGCAGCGCAGTAGCCTACTTTTGGTTATAGCCTGTCAACGTCTTGGAATTATAACGTGTGCTCTTCTGTTCTTTTCTTGCTTTAGTATTCGTTTTATAAAATGCTAAGCATTCGTGCTGGGACAGCATATTACGTAGGCTACCAAAACATTCAAACGGATTAATTCGGTTGCTGAATATTTTCTTCCGGATTTTCTTTGTTAGCCCGTTGTAATTGACTCAAAACGTTTGATACAGTTATGTGAGGTATGCGGTAGTTCTGCATAATTAACATTGGTGATACAGTACAAGCAAACTGGAAATCACCTTCCGCACTTTTTATCCGGATAAAATAACAGGTTAATTCTAGTAATCTTCCCTTTAGCTTTTTCAGACTGCTGTAATTTTACTCAATTTTACTGCCATTTTTCAATTCCACGAAAAGACCAGGAAGACTATGGACTCATTTATGGTGCATGGTTCGCATCTGGAGGGCACACTTCGCTGCTCGGCTAGCAGTAACTTCGAAGGAAAGCAAACGGTGGCTGTACCACTACTAATTTACATTTTCACGCAAGTCCGAGTTTTCGTTCTATTCTTGTCATTTTGCGATTAGCCTATATGGAATTGACGACGAGAAAGTAATAAAACAGCAAATTGTTTACAACGTGTGCATGTTTTCTGCTGTTAATGAATGTGTTTGAGAGGATATATGAAAATCAATAAATACAAAAGTAACCATATATAGTCATTGTTGGTAACCCGTTGTATAAGTGGAATAAACTCCCTCGGGCTGTCCCGGTTATTAGAAAATAATGTAGGCTACTTCGGTGGTAGTATGGCGTTACAGAAGAAATCATATTACAGATGGACCGACGACAACGTCAGTGGGCTAATTTGCCTAATCTTCGCGGTACTTTAGACCCCGGTGGAAACGCAGACAACCATTGGCTGAAGGAACCTTTTAGTTCCTGGTAAAGTAGTTCCTGGGACTGAAAGTTCCGGGTAATTTTGGTGGAAACGCGGCTTAAGTTTGCCTTTCCCCCAGGTTCCAGTTATTTATTTATTTTTACAAAACGAAAAGGCTTGTATTTTTTTTAGCTGCTTAAAAAATATCTGGGAGGTAACTAGGGACACACCCCCAGTAATATAAGAATGAAATATAAATCAGAGCATGTATACCTAGCATTTTAGAGCATATTTCTGTGTATAAACAGGCCAACGTGACGCGCGACAAGCCGAAAAAATAGAACAGAAGCGAAAAACTACGCTTCAGTTCGCTTGTGTCGCGCGAGCTTCGCAGCTGGTACGCGACGCGTTCGCATCTGGTGGAGACGACGTCGCCCGCTGCCGTTGTAATAACAGTACTTCAACTACGCTTCAGTTACGCGCGTAATACGCGCGTAGTGCGCTCGCGGCCGATACGCGTGCGGTGGGTGCCCGGCTTAAGTGCTACAGCTGCATATACAGCTCAATGATATAATGTGCAATTTCCACTCTTCTTGAATGTACAATTTGTGTGCATTCTACAGCGCTCTCAAGGAGAAAATACCATTGTTTCATTAGACCAAGTTTTAAAATGTTCCGTTAATACGAAAACACACATCTGTACACCAGCAGCACAGTGCTGTTTATTATGAAGCACGTGCACTCCTCTGAATGGTTTGGGGAAACCATTTTATTACCACCAAGCTAATCACAACTGTATGGTGTGTATGCAGCCATTTTGTGTTTCCGTTTGACATTATTTCATTGAGTTGCATTCTGTGGGGGAAATTAGTTTTTTTTTTGCAAACATTCATTCATTCACACAGTGTTTTCATTAAAGGCAAGGCTAGACATTTAAACAGCTAAATGCCTTCACTGACGGTACTTCCTCAACACAGCCTTATGTACCCAAAATATTAAACGCCACCACAAGGGTGCGGGTCAGTTAGGGGGGAACTGCCATTTCCAAGCCTCAGTTTTCAGTCAGGCCGTTACAGTAAGGCTACCCCACGGCAGTGAATCCAAAAAGGAAATTGCATTTTAAATGGAACAGTGCTTTGCTTATTTTTCAGCCTTTAGTTATAAGCCGAAGGATGATGCTTAGATCAAAATAATTTAGACAGTACATTCACAAAATGGCCTGAACTCGTTTTTATTAGATGCAAAGCACCTCGTGGACCTGGCATGTAACTCAGTCACTTCTCCACAAGGGAGAGCTATTAGCACTCAAAGTAGCTGAATGGTGCTTAGCGTCAATGGCACATTGTGTCCTTGTTTTCTTTGTTAAATATGTGGCAACAGAGTCAAATGTTTGAATTTCAATGGATGAGCTCCTGTCTAGGCACTCCTGATGTTCCCTCACCTGGACTGATCTGAAACAGCATGGTCACGTGACCATCCGTGTGGTGGATATGCACAGGCACGAAAGCAATGTCAGGACACAGGCCTAAAATAACGAGCTACTAATAAACAAGGCACATGTGGTGTACACGGATTCTCAGAAAAGGCAAATCAAATGCAAATGCTTTAAGTTGAATGTAAGACAATAACTGGAATACGATTTCTCAACACTGGTGAGCACAGAGCCGTCGACTTTACCCAAATGTTCAATTTGAGCGCGTCCGTGCCGAGGAATTTTCGAATCTCCTCTTTTTGCATTTTTATTTTTTATTCTTTGTTAGCAACAACCCGGAAAAACATTCCTTAGCATTTTTTTTAAACAATGGGACGACATTTCAAAGAGCAAAACAAGAGAGAGCATCAGCTGACAGATGCACAAAAGAATGGAAAAGGTATTTGTTGTCAAGAAATCCAACGCATTGTTGATAGGTCTACTTCTGATACATTTCAGTCATTCAGCTTCTGAACATAGTTTATACAGCCTGTCTGAGCTAACGCACTGCGTTCCCTTCAACTTGCAAAGGGAGTATTTACACAAGTAAAAAAAATGGATGGGTTCTGTTCTTGGTCTATAATGTCTTGTTTTTCCCAATCTAGGCGGCCATACTTGTGACCAAGGATTTGACACATCGCCGATTGATGATGCTGCATCAACAGGGGTCGCGTCTCTTCTAGCAGCAAATCCTCAGTGGAGCGGAGAAGTCGAGATTCCCTGCGCAGGATGTGCGCGTCGGGGCCACCCGTAGTGTTTAGCGTCTTTCAACGCTGGTCCATTCCAGCTATTTTTTTTACGTCTCTACCAAATGTCTCGTCTGATCCCGGAGCCTCGCTATGTGTTCTCCAGCGGCGGGGCATTGTGTATGGTCACCACCGTGGAATCGCTAATCGTACTGAGCTGCTCCATACTGTTTTGGGCATGGTTGGGTACTTCGGCTCGTGGAAGCTGGAAGCCGTTTCCCATAGTGCTGCGCGCTTGTGCGACGCTGCTGGACTCCGAGTTGGGGCCGCGTGGTCCAAAGTGCATGTTGGTATGAACGGTGGAGGAGGACTTTGTACGACTCTTGGGCCCACCCCGCAACACGCGAGACGTTTTGGTACACCTGTTGCAAAGAAGAAAAAAGGAAACACACTTTAAAAAGGAAGGAAATGTGCGAATGTGTTTTGCTGACAGAATGAAAGTTTCCTTTCTGAATTTGATTTTATTTCACAACGGTTAGCCCTAAGAAAAATTTGTATCGCAGAGCACATCAATTTTAACGTAACAATTTAAAAACAATTTTAAAATCACGTCTCACGTCTCTTCTTTGGCAAAAATGATAATAATAATGAGCTCGTGTCATTCCAACCGTTGCCAAAGTCATTTAGGAATTCCTGTGGAATGTGGTTGAATATGTTGCCAGACCTGTGGTAGGTCTTCAGTATGATCAGCAATATTGTGAGTATAATGATGATCCCAATGACTATGACTGCAATCATGGCCCCAGAGCCTGGAACACACAGAAATGTCATGGTGAGACAAAAATAAATAAATAAATAAATAAATAAATAACCTGGTTCATCCGGAAATGTTATATTACACTGAGAAAAAAATAGCTTCATTGGATAAACCAAAAATTTAACTTAAGTTTGTTACATCTATATGTTTTAGGTTTTCTCGTTTGATATTTTTTTTGGTTAATTCAAATTAACTAAAATATTTTCGATTGAGAAAATAAATAAAAATACTGGCGAAAAAATTAAAGAAAAAAAATTAGGTTAGTCCAGTGAAACATTATTTAAAGTGTACAACCAGGCATGGGTCAAATATAATATGACAAAAGTTTAGACAATTAAATTATGTCACTAAATACTAGATTAGACTCCAGTAAAAAATAAATTGACTGCTGGAGATGCCTGAAAAATTTCAAACTAAAAATATAAACCCAATTAATGTAAAATTGTATAAATAACATGGACTTTGGTCTGAATGTTGATGCAAAATATGTTTATTTTAAATAGTTAGTAAATGTAAATTGGTGCCTATAAGGGGTAAAATATGTCTAATAACAAACCCAAATTTGACAACAATACTACAGAAATAATTTCATACCATCCCTTATGACAAATTCACATTGATCTATTCTCTGTGTCCTCTGTGAATTAATTGACCTTTTGTCTTTGAAGGGCAGTTACAGCCTATAAGTTTGTTTCGAAAATCTGAGTGAAAAAGATACAAAAATACACACATACACACGCACACACACACAAACACACAGACACGCACACACGCACAGACCCATACGCACACACACATGCACACTCACATACACACACATGCACACACTCTCATACACACACATGCACACACACACAGGCACACACATTCCGACACACACAGTGTCAGGGACACATACTCTGGATGAGAATGTTCTCTTTGGACTTTGTAGTGGCCGGAGACTGGGTGGTGTTGGAGTTGGAGAAAGTTGCAGATTTCATCTTTAGGAATGTCTAGGACAGCAGAAGCACAGTATGCATTAGAACCAGGTCGTTAGAAAACACCTGATCTTAGATAATCAAGACTAGCGCTGCTTTTACAGTAATTCTGCAGCATTGCTGTAATGTCGAAGCCGCAGGGAATACAGAATACAGGTCATCACCAAGCGAAGGATGAAAGAACAAATACATAACAACGTCTGTCCATGCTCATCATCATAATAACGGCTGTCAGTGCTCATCATCATCATCATCATCATCAGCAGCAGGCTGGGAGGAAACAGGGAACATAATGAGACAGGGTAAGAGTGAAAGAGAACAGACTGGCCGATCGATAAATTAATCAATTAATGAATCAATCATCAATCGATTGATACGCGCCTACATACAAAGTCACTTAAGAAAAATTCATCATGCGCAGTGCAGAAACCTGAAAAGCGGTTCATTAACCCTTTAACGTGTAAACGATCACAAATACGTGATTAGAATGTTCAGTTAAGAACATTCTAACTCTGATGTCACAATCACTGCCGGGCAAGGGAGTTCTAGAACCAGGACTTTTGAAAACATTCCTTAAAACTACTTTTCCAAAGGGTTAATTGTCTGGGAATTTTGTGCAACGGGTGACTGTATCACAGAGGGCATTGGATAGCATGGTGTTTCTGCAAGGGCTCTGGTTCTGTGCAGTTTTCTGTTTGGGCTACCTCAGGTTACCTGTTCTCGCGGGATGCGAACTTGCTCCCGTACTGTAGAAAGACAACTGTGCGTAACAGGACCTGATTTTGAACAGCTCATTCTGTACCCGTCACAGTAACGCTAGGGGTGAGGCATTCTGCTTCTGGACGCCCAGTGTGTGTACACATTTATATGTGCCGCCAGTTAACCCTGGTTCAATTAGCCAATTAGCTGTGTACTCCAACGCCAGTTCACACACAGATTAAACCACTGTAAAATGTTTCGTATCAGCAAGTAATCACGTAAGATCACTTAAATGATGTGATCTGAAAAAGCCAAGCCAGACAGGGCACCTGCCTCTAGCCTACAACGCCCCCCCCCCCCCCCCCCCCCCCCCCCCCCCCCCCCCCCCCCACCCCCCCCCCCAGTTATCAAACTAACCTCTGATTGTGAGGAGGCCGAGTACAAACTGATCATCTATTTTCTTTCAAAGCTCTTCTCTGCAACTGCCAGACAAGCATCCGTCCCTAACCTCCAGTTCTACACCAACACCCGTACAGTTCCTTTCATGTGCCACTTTAAGGCAACGCCTATTGGAAAATTAATTTTAAAACATCTAAAAAAAAAAACAGGAAATAAGGTGTCCCGGCACCGCCTGAGCATGTGTGTTGTTAAGTAAATGCTTCTGCTCGCCCCGGGGTCTGGACAGAATCAGAGAAGGCAGGTCCAGACTTTTCACACCGTGAGAAATATGAGATCAAAGACAAGCCCTAAAGAGGCGCTGGGAAATCTATAAATGAATGTGCGTGTGCAACAGTATCAGATACCAGTGTGCGTGTGGAACAGTATCAGATACCAGTGTGCGTGTGGAACAGTATCAGATACCAGTGTGTGTGTGGAACAGTATCAGATACCAGTGTGTGTGTGGAACAGTATCAGATACCAGTGTGCGTGTGGAACAGTATCAGATACCAGTGTGCGTGTGGAACAGCATCAGATACCAGTGTGCGTGTGGAACAGTATCAGATACCAGTGTGTGTGTGGAACAGCATCAGATACCAGTGTGCGTGTGGAACAGTATCAGATACCAGTGTGTGTGTGGAACAGCATCAGATACCAGTGTGCGTGTGGAACAGTATCAGATACCAGTGTGTGTGTGGAACAGCATCAGATACCAGTGTGCGTGTGGAACAGTATCAGATACCAGTGTGTGTGTGGAACAGTATCAGATACCAGTGTGCGTGTGGAACAGCATCAGATACCAGTGTGCGTGTGGAACAGTATCAGATACCAGTGTGTGTGTGGAACAGCATCAGATACCAGTGTGTGTGTGGAACAGTATCAGATACCAGTGTGCGTGTGGAACAGTATGAGATACCAGTGTGCCTGTGGAACAGTATGAGATACCAGTGTGCGTGTGGAACAGCATCAGATACCAGTGTGCGTGTGGAACAGTATGAGATACCAGTGTGCGTGTGGAACAGCATCAGATATCTGCTCTCCTGTAGGGTTTCTCATTCAACAGCTAGACCAGGGCTGCCAAACTCTGTTCCTGGAGATCTACCATCCTGTTAGTTTTCACTCCAAACCCTAACAAAGCCACACCTCATCCAACAGCTAGAGCAGGGCTGCCCAACCCTGTTCCTGGTGATCTACCGTCCTGTACGTTTTCACTCCAGCCCTAACAAAGCACACCTTGTCCAACGGCTAGAGATCTTGTTGAGCTGCTAATTGGTAGAGTCAGGTGTGCCACGTTTGGGTTGATATGGAAACCTACAGGATGGTAGATCTCCAGGAAAAAGGGTTTGTCACCGCTACGCTAAGCCAAAAGAGCCTTACTGGCTTAGAGGCCCGAGGAAGCTAAGGAATCCGCTCAGCTTGTTTAATGTGACTGTTCCCGGCCACAGCCGGACTCCAATGGCAAACGCATTTTTCTGTGACTCCGCCCCTTTTTAAAATGAATGTGGCCCATCATGTTTTCAAATTCGGAAGTAAAATAAAATTCTTTTACCGTTTGTCAACACCACCATGTATATCAGTCACTTGTAGCTGTGCACAGGTAGCACAGTGGATTTACTCCGTACGGTTCTTAAATGTGACTGGTGGGACTGCATTTTGGAAAATTGTTAATAATAAAGGGGGAAGTTTGTCCTCATGTGAGGAACCCATCTGACCCCATCTCAGTTCATCTCATGACCCTATAATGCAGGGGTCCCTATCCCTAGTCCCAGAGAACCTCAGGGTCTGTCCCAGTAGCAGTCCCCGACCCCACAGTTTGTTCTAGATAATGTTCTTAAGCCTTTAAGGCGTGAGATCACAGATATGTGATTAGAATGTTCTTAACTGAACATTCTAATGCTAATCGTTCTATTCATTCTAACCACTACCGGTAATGGAAAGCAACGGAGTTCTAGAACACTGACTCGTGAATTGTGAAAGAAACATTCCTAAAAAGAAACGCCTCTGTCACAGGACATGCTGAAGGCGGGACCGCAGCGTGCATCATCAAATGAACCACAAAACCCAGTTTTACCACTCCTGAAAATTAATCGCCAACGATATCATCCCAAAGCAACTGCAATGACAGCACCTCTCCACTGAGTCAAGAGTTCTAACCCAAATCTGTCTCCCTTTTCTTTACGGCATGGTCATTTTAAACATTCAATTCTTAATTTTTTTTTAATTTTTTGTGATTCTTGCCTTGAGTTGTGCTGTTCAAGTCTAGATTTGGTTTAAACCTAACTAGGTGCACAATCACCGGGGCTGGATATCTAGTTTTCAGACTATTGCTTTTGTGAGACAGACAATATTATTTGATATGGCAAACTTGCTCACGGTCCTCGCAATGTTATATTGTTAATAAAGAGGCCTGCTCTCTTTGACCTGACTGCCTGTTTCTCTCTCACCCATCTACAGGCACACAAAAAAAGAAAGAAAAAAATCGCTAACTCCAGTTCCAGGTGCGTTTAGTAAAGTGCATTATTTAAGTTCATTATGAGGATGTTGTGTCTTATTTTCTGCCTGGGAATGAGACGCACTCGTCCTGACTCCTCTCTCTAGTACTCAGATGTCAGGAAGTGTACATGCATGTGTTTGGAGGGCAGGGCTTTGGAGGGAGAGCTAAGGGGAGGGGGTGGGACATTTTTTTTTACTTTTAATCTAGCTCTGTCGCTCGTTTCTCCAAATTGACACACTGCACCTTTAGCCAGTACCAGTCAGCAGCAGATGGGTTCCCACACCAAGGCAGGTTTGGCTCAAGATTTCTTCCTACTACCAGCCAGGGAGTGTTTCATTGTCACTGGCGCCCTAAGAGTATACTTAGGGGGTTTCAGATTCAGGCCTGGAGCTCTGTGAAGCTGTTTTACAACAAAGGCCTTTGTAAAAATAAATAAATAAAGTGCTATGCAAATAAAATGGAATTAAAGTTTATAAAGCACACTTCAGCATAAACGGTTTGCACAGAGAAAGCACATCAACTTAAAAAATTTAAATGTCAAGTCTCGTGTACAGAATCAATTGGGCCTAGCACGCGTTGCAGACGCACGCAACCTCACAATTTTGGTTGCGCAGTAGCACAACCAAAGATAGCCCTAAAGGTTATCTAAGTTAATGATCCTAACCACCGCCCTGCAATACAGTAGGCTACTCAAAACACTCGGTACAACAGGACTCTGATCCAGCATTGCTGGTGTAGCTGAACGATGTTTAAAAACATAAATAAATAAATAACCGCAGTGGACGCCCTTGAGCTTCTTCTGGCCAAAAAAAAAAAGGGGGGGGGGGGAAGAGGGGAGGGGAGAGACGCAGGATAACAAGTTCCCGGGACCTGTGATTCCCATCGTGGCGTCATCATGGCAGGTGCTTTAAAAGAGCACAAAATTGGCATAGGCTATAAAGAAAGCAGAAAAACCATGAAACACGGAACAGGATCTTCATAACTTCCTCGGCCAGTGCACACCAAATATACAAAAAGAGAGGAACAAGAGGAAAAAAGGGTTATGAATACCCTTGAACTAGCTGCTGATTACATTCGAATGACTTTGCGACCAGAAATCAAAGCCACAAATTTCATTACAGCAATTTTTCTACGCTGAGCGATAGGCCGCAATTCGTTTAGCGAAGAGTTAGCACCTCTGAGGTTGTAGGGTCACAGGCGGGTATGGCTGTTGTACCCCCGAGGAAAGTAGGCTACCAAACCCGAATCTCTTCAGTAAAAATATTCAGCTGTGTAAATTTATTGTATTTTAAATAACAGCCTATGAACCGCGTAGGTTGCTCTGAATATGAGCGTCTGCTAAATGCAAAAATCAAAGCGCCTGAGTGACGATACATGACCGTGCTAACGCATGTACCAGCCCAGCGTGCCAAGCACAACACCCACGAAGCCAATCGTGATGAACGCGGTAACTAAACCAACGCAAAAACAACAGGAATGAGGCGGCGGATGACTCAAAATGATTGCACATGCGCAGAGCTGTCTCTTCCATTCGTGAAGAACTGCTTACGCCGGGCACCCACCGCACGCGTCGCGTAGCGTCGCGTAGCAGCACGGCGAAGCAGCACGGCGCGACGCGTAGGCTGTCTCCACTGGTTCCGTTTGTGTCGCGCAAAGGCTTGCGTAAAAGCTATATATTCCTAGTAGCTCTCGCAGTCTGCAGTGGGATTACATCGTGTATTTCACGTTTGTTCACGACTGTTGATTATGGGTTAAGTGAATACTTTGGTGAGAGACCTTTTTCAGTTTGTTAATTTGGTAATATTTCGTTAACTCGTAAATACGTGAGAAAGTAAACGCTTTCAAGAATTACCATAAACTTAAATCGCAACGTAGCCTGCATAACAATCAATCTCAAACTGTATTAATTTATTTGCTTGGTTAACAAGCGTGCCAATTTCATGAAGAATATGTAATGATCATAATAATAATAATAAATAATCCGTAATCAACCATTGGGAATTCCCGTGTTGTCTTGTCATTCACGTCAAAACATTTATAGGATCATATTTAGTAAAATCATCATGAAAAAGACAGTAACAGTTTAATCTTGAAGGGATATGAACACCACAACGCCATGAACACCGGAAGCTTTGAAGTACAAGCAATAAAGGCTTGCTTACAACTTCATTTATAAAATAGGTGCATTTTCATCGGCAAAACCACTAAATAATCTGATTTTTTTAAAGCTCTGTGGATTATCTGATTTTTATTAACAAGCCCTTTTTGAAAGCACGGCGAACGAACACATCGGAGAAGTCAAATAGGCTGAGCAATGGTTGGTTAAAAACTACCTTCCAACACTCGAGCTAACAAACCGCTGCTCGGTGCATTCACTGCTACGTCATTCAATAGGCTACGTCTTTCTGTGGTGTATTTTCAAATTTACCCCACCCCCTCCGCAAAATAAGACAGCGAAACTAAGTTTGCCTTTTCCCCAGGTTCCAGTTATTTTTTTATTTTTTTATTTTTACAAAACGAAAAGGCTTGTATTTTTTTAGCTGCTTATAAAATATCTGGGAGGTAACTAGGGACACACCCCCAGTAATATAAGGATGAAATATAAATCAGAGCATGTATACCTAGCATTTTAGAGCATATTTCTGTGTATAAACAGGCCACCGTGACGCGCGACAAGCCGAAAAAATAGAACAGAAGCGAAAAACTACGCTTCAGTTCGCTTGTGTCGCGCGAGCTTCGCAGCCGGTACGCGACGCGTTCGCATCTGGTGGAGACGACGTCGCCCGCTGCCGTTGTAATAACAGTACTTCAACTACGCTTCAGTTACGCGCGTAATACGCGCGTAGTGCGCTCGCGGTCGATACGCGTGCGGTGGGTGCCCGGCTTTAGCCTG
Organism: Anguilla anguilla; assembly: GCF_013347855.1. NCBI lineage: Eukaryota > Metazoa > Chordata > Actinopteri > Anguilliformes > Anguillidae > Anguilla > Anguilla anguilla. Next base: position 77,230,210 of record NC_049201.1, on the reverse strand, counting down.
TAGAGAGCTACCTGCGCAAAACGACTGATTAATCTGTTCTACGGTCTGTGTGAAAACATGACATGTATGGACACTTACGTTGAGTAGTTGCAAGATCTAAGACCATACATTCCTGTTATTCAAAACATTTTAACGGCGCCTTGCTGTAGGCCAACTGTTTAACAGCGGCATCAAATAAAGCAGTAAAATATGTGTGTAATGGCATATATTCTGATAAAAAGTACGTGTATGCCTCTTTTATAGCCTACTCGAAAGTTTGTAAAGTTATCGCTGCTCCATTGAACATCTGGTAGCACAGTTGTGCTCCGATGGTTGCTATGGTGATTGTGTGCCGTGTGCCACCAGTTTCAAATATGTTACTCATTACTGACGTGCGAACAAACATTAACGGAAATTGCTTTGACTGTAATATATTCCACACCAGTGTATGTTCAAAAACAATATAGCGGCTTATCTAAAGGAAGTGATAATGTGTATATTTTCCCATATATCCACGTTTAGTATAACTTCTATAATTACGTTTTGAAATATCTTGATAAAATATGTTTATTTCAACATATTTTTAGTAGTCTATATTCCATTTCAAATATAATGCTGTAAACTGTTTAGAATGTATTTACCGTTCAAGGCAGTGGGCAGCCACAGTGCAACACCCAGGGACCAACTCCGGTTCTGTGGCCAGTGCCTTGGTTAAGGGCAATGGCAGAGGAATGCCTAACCTGACGTGTGTCTTTTGGATTGTGTGGGGGGGGCCTCCTTCTTTAGAGGCAACAATTCTAGCTACTGTGTCACCGAGCTGGCCACCCACTGAATGAATCATTCCATGTGATCAATCTAACTATTGAGCATGTATTCCCAGTGTGTTAATTTTTACATATTTCTATCGCATTTTTAACCTTGCCAGTGTAACAGAGAGAGGGGGGGGGGGGGATCTTCCTTCAATGAACAAGAGCCTAATCTGTCCTGCAATTTTCTGTATGTGGTGATCCATCACTCCCACAATGATATCTCTGTTGGTTCAACATTAAATAATAACAAAAGCAAACAATTTAGGAACACCTGCGACAGCTCTTCTGTGTGTGTTTACGCAATGACAGCGTGAGTCATCGAATTCAAACTGCCGAATGCAGTGTGATTTATTTTGTCGCTGGACAAAGAGACAAAGAGGGTATCTTGGCTCTGGATCTAACAAATGACCTTGCCTGGAAAAACCCGCATAAACCAAATATACCCATTCACACTCCCTTATTTCCTTAGTGTTTACTCACTTTACTCATTTTATTATTATTATTTTTTACACAGAATCAATATTTTAACAAAGATTGGCCTCTTGGGTTTCGGACTGCTTATAATTGCTTTGCTTCAGGTAAACACAAATTTTTATGTTTTAAAACAATGAATAATTTGAATCAAATTTGAGGAATTTCCCTTTACTTTTACTTTATCATTTTATTTAACAAGGACCCATCGCAACCCATGTACCACAGTTAGCTTCACAGCTAATTTCAATCTGAGGTCTCTGGGCAGGAAAAACATTAAAGCACAAATCACAACACTAATACAGAATTCTTGATAATAAAAGAAAGAAGGAATGAATTATGAACAAAAAAATAAACATTACACCACAACAGTCCATTTAATAAAATTACCATGACCAAACACAGATACAATACTAGTGGCTGCACATCATATTAGCCTTGAGACATTTTTTTTTTCCTCATTTGAGCAGCAAAACAACCCCCCTTTGTCTCTCTGGAAAAGTGACCAGTGTTCCCCCATGAAATTAACTCAGAAACAGGGCAGCCTCTCACTCACTCAGTCACTCACTCACTCAGTGAGACACGCCTGCCCACAGTAACGGCACTGTTATAACCACAGGAGTGAGTACGGCAGTGGGAGACTCATAGGGAAAAGTTCAGGAGGAAAGGTGAATATAGCACAGGTAAATCTACAGATAAAACTACATGGGGAAAGGTGAGTATTGCACAGGTAGAATTAAATTATAACTACAGGGGGAAAGGTTAGTGTAGCACAGGTAAATCTACAGTTAAAACTACACGGGGGAAGGTGAGTATTGCACAGGTAAACTTACAGATAAAACTACAGGGGGTAAGGTGAGTGTTGCACAGGTAAACTTACAGATAAAACTACAGGGGGTAAGGTGAGTGTTGCACAGGTAAACTTACAGATAAAACTACAGGGGGAAGGTGAGTGTTGCACAGGTAAACTTACAGATAAAACTACAGGGGGAAGGTGAGTGTTGCACAGGTAAATCTACAGATAAAGCTGCAGTGAAATGGGCCAGAACAGTCACATCCATCAAACAGTCTCACTTGGTCTTTAAGCACAGGCCTCAGTAAAATCTGTAAAAGGTAAACTTTCCTTATGCTCATCTGGGTATCAACTGAGCGGTTTTTCTGGATCGGAAAGCAGCTGACTGGAAGGACTGACGTTCAGACCAGAGTTTGGCTCAAACTGTTTGTTTGACAATTTCCCAAACACACGTACACATGCACACACACACACACACAACACATACTCATTCACCAAATCTTTGACAAATTTCATTGGAAGACAAAATTTTCTTTGAAAATGTATGTGTCACAATTCAGACTTGTACACCCCAAACATTACATTAGAGGCTTTTTTTTTTAGCAGATGCTCTAATCCACAGCAATTTACACCACCTTTACATTTCATCCATATATACAGCTGGATAAATATACTAAAGCAAGGTTAAGTACCTTGCTTAAGGGTACATCAGCAGCAGACTGCCACTGTACAGTGCCCTACCATTATACCATTATATACATAAATATTAGACAATGGAGATACCGGGGATTGAACCCGGGGCCTCATACATGCAAAGCATGCGCTCTACCACTGAGCTACATCCCCTTCATGTTCTTCACTGCAGCAAAGAGCATAATCTGAGCATATGCACTGAAACCCCCCAACTATGACATCATTTTCAGCCTTGGACTGATCACCCAAGGACAATTTGTCTTGGACAGGCAACATCGAAGACCAAAAAAAAAAAATTAAAAGTGATGAAAGATCACTTATGTCTGGATGATAGGCCTACCAGAAAAATACCAACAGAGACTCAGTAGTTCATCAAACATACACGTGGCCCTGGTGTAATTACAGGGATATTTTTTTTTGAAATAACCCCCATTACGCACTTTATAAGGGTTTGTACTGATCCCCCAGTTGATTTGTGAAAGGCTGTCATCCGCCGGAGGAAAATGGTGGGAACTGTAACTTGGAAGGCAATTGTTTTCCCAAGCTGTGATTGGCCAGTGGTTTTTTTGCCAACATGCCAGTCAGTACTTCTGCCCGCATCTGGTTTTATTGCGCTAATGTAAAGAAACAATATCTTTTCCAATGTAATATATCACGCAGAAGTTGCCTGAATGAATTGCTAATAAAACGCAACTGAAGGCAGCTACCGTGTGTTTTCCACGGGGATAACGAGAACCGAAGCGACCGCCAGCTCGTTGCAAAAGAACAGAAAATAACGAATAAAACTGATGATAATCGTCAGAACTATAAACTGTTAACAGCCCTTTTGTTATCAACTCAGCCAAGATGTATTTTTAGGGAGCACAGATCATAAGAAAGGGAATTTCTTTCCTTTTTTATGATGGTGACTCTGGGCCAAAGACGACCAGGTGTTTTTCGCTGCTTGTATTAAATCATTGTATCGGTTAGTTAAATTGTCCACTGCCGTCCTTACGAGTTGCAGTTACATCACCGTTCCTTCTGTGGGCCTTTGTGTCAAAGGTTCCTCATATTAGGCACCTTTAAATGCACCATAACATACTCAGATATGTCAAACAGCTTTCAAAAGAATGCAGTTTTTGTTTTCTTCTCACCTTTTCCACCAACTCTCTATTCAGTGTGGCGAATAGCCACACCTGCCCCCCCCTCTATCTGACCTGTGCGCCCTCTGTTCCCCTTAGTCTCAGAATTAAATAAAAACACCACCAAGAAGTAATCCACACTTATACATTCTCCTCTGTGATTATTTGTATTGATATCTGTACACAGTAAAATGTCCAGTGTTAAATCAACTATTACAGAGTAGGCTACATATGGTCACACTCTGGATCATATGGACTCTCTTTTAGAGTTGAATTAAAACTGGACATATTACTGCGTGCAACGTGTATATTTGCTGTTTGTTTTGAACTGGAATGATAAAAATGTAGCTAGCCTATACAGAATTTGGCAATAGCCTACGTTAACAGGCTACATTATGACATTCACCCTAATTATGAATTTATACATCAAGACATGTGTACTGCCACAGGTTGGCTATACTTGATTTACTTGTTGTTTAAATACGTCTGCATTTATTACGAAAATAGTTTCTATTACGGTTCCTTGAAACTGGTTGAAAATGAATAAGGCTCGGTTTGGAACGTCTAAATCTGTGCTCATCTCAGCAACGCACGGATCACCCCTTCCACCGTGTGCGTCGAACCGCTTTAGGGAGCGCGGCAAACCCGTACACACGCCAGACTAAACTGAACTTTAGGGCGAATCTCATTGCGACTGGACTCTTGGTTTCAGCAGAATTCACCGTGTCAATAACAGCCCTACAACCCCAATCGAGAAAAACGCGAGGATCGCTATGGAATGCCAGGTATTCGGCCGTAGCCGAGGCTTATCCTACCTGGTTGTCGCCGCGGCTCGTCAAGACTCCCGAGCGAACGAGAGCGAGCGCGAAGGGCTGTGAGGTTTAAATGCACCAAAAACACCGGCCACGGATTTAGGAAAGCGAGACGACAGTGAAAGAGAGTCGTGTTCCTCTGCTAGTTGACTAACCTGTGCGCCCCCGCGGACTCGTCTGCATCACACCTTCCCAGGTGAGACTCCGCAACCTGGCCGATCCCCAGCTGCCGCCACACAAGAAGGCATAGTCCAGCCAGCAAAGTGAATGTCAGGTACAAGTAGAGAGGGACCGAAGGAATAGGAGGAAGACGTTAAGGAGATTTAAGAGTTCAGCGTGAACCGAACAGACAAAACGACGCTTTAAAAAGAAAAAAAAAGAAAGAAACGGGGAAATCAAAACCTTAAAAAAAGATTTCTGTTCCCGAGAGAGCAGTACCACGCAAGGTTGCAACACCACTGTGTTCTACTGTACGACGGCTGCGCTGTAGTTCCTACGCTAGCTGGTTTTTCTGGTCTGACGAGGTCCAGGCGAGCTCGCGCTGCGCATCAAAAGCCAGCGCTATTGCGTTTATCTCTCCCTGTGGGAGTGGAACCCTAAACGGGAGCGATGGCCTATCCCAGCCCAGCACCACTGGCGATCCCCCAGTTTACCCAAGAACACCCAACCAGCTCTCAGCATCCCCCCCCCCCTCAATCTGTGTGTGTGTGTGTGTGTGTGAGAGAGAGAGCCAGAGAGCGTAAATGTGTGTGAAAGAGAGAGAGAGACGGAGTGTGTGGATATAGGTGTGCATGTGTGTGTGCACACATGTGTACGTGTGTGTGAGAAAGAGAGGGGGGGGGGGGGGGGGAGCGAGAGATGGAGTGTGTGGGTGTGGGTGTGGGTGCGTGTGCGTGTGTGTACGTGTGTTTGTGTATGTGTGTGTGTGTGTGACAGAGATTTAAATTGAATAATTAAACCCACAGACCCCTGTTTTGCATGGTGCTGTGCACTGGAATGCTGTATGTAAGTACTGAGACCTGATCGGAGGTTCACTTTAATACAAAGACTTCATTAGCCTGTCCAACAAACCCCCTTAAACGCCTACACCATAGAGTCATGGGGGTTTGTATGGCATAGACGTTCTGGGTGATAAAAAAAAAGAGTACGGCCACAGAATTCACTTCTCTAAAAAAAAACACTTCTCGTCATCGTCATCACAGAAGATGGAACGCACTCTCAAGGTTCCGGAATGTTCTTCGGGATTCTGGCCACGGAACGCTGATTGTCCGGCACGGAGCAGCTCCCTGGATATCACTGTCGCTGCGAGTGCTACATTTAGCGGCTTCAGTTCACAAACAACGAAAAAAGATACCTTGAAAGCTTTGGGGTTTTAAAAAAAACCAACAAAAAAAATCCTTTCCCGAAAGGTGCATATTCTGTTACCTGGACACACAAACCGGCCAAAAAAAAAAAGAAAAAGTGAAAAAGATTGAGGATAGCATGAAAAACCTTTTTTTGTTGTTCTTTGGGAATTCTTTTTTTTAAACCTTTTTCATAAGACCCCGTGACTGGGCTGTTGAAACAGATTTTTTTAAATTCTCTTTTATGAATGAAATAAATTATCCTCAGCCTGTAGCGCTCGGGTTACCCCAAGGGAGGGGGTGTGTGTCTCACCTGCTGGGGAGAAAGGGGAGCTGGGCTTCTCTCAGACTCACTCTGCACTGCACTTACACACACACACACACACTCACACATACACGCACACACTCTCTCACACACACACATACATGCACACACGCGCACACACACACACACACACACACTCACACACACACATACACGCACACACTCTCTCACACACACACACTCACACACACACATACACGCACACACTCTCTCACACACACATACATGCACACGCGCGCGCACACCCACACACACACACTCACACACACACATACACGCACACACTCTCTCTCACACACACACACACTCTCTCACACACACACACACACTCACACACACATACATACACGCACACACTCTCTCACACACACACACACACACACACACACACATACATACACACACACACACACACTCACACATACACGCACACACTCTCTCACACACACACATATATGCACACACGTGCGCACACACATGCATGCAACGGCACGCACGAACACACAGGCACATGCATGAATGGACACACACGCGCGTGCGCGCACACACACACACACCTGTGCGCAGCTCTGAAAGTCACAGGCACACACACACACACACACACACACACACACAAGCTCACCTGGAGTGTACACCCAGGAGCTCCTCTGTATCACAGCAGCCTGGAATGTGTCTTTGACTTCCTGACCTCCACAGACATGAACAGGGTCCACTGTGTGTCTCCTCACGTACTTCATACAGTGGCAATGACAGACCTGCCCCCCCAACCCCCCTCCCTGGCCAGCAGGCTGTCCTGTCTCTGTGAGCCCTGGGCAGCTGGCCTCCCTAGCTGCTTTTTCCACAAGAGACTTAAAACCCCCACCTTTTCAGATTGCACCTCAATTAATGCTTAACTCTTTTGAAGAGCGGGTTTTTTTTTTTCCTTCAAAGTCCTAATTCAGTGTTCTGGAACCCTGTTGCTTTCGATAGGCAGTAGCGATTGTTATGCAGGCATTAGAATGTTCAGCCAAGAACACTCTAATCACATATTTGTGATCTCACACACCTTAAAGGGTTAATAAAATGACACAAAAACCTAACCCTTCTCTCCCTTTGTTCGCTGGTCTAATGGTATGCATCGTCCTGATGACGCTGATCCTTTTTTTTTCTTTTTTTTACTTCTCTTTAGCTCTTCTAACTATGTTCAATAAACCATCAGTAGGTTTCTTCGGCTAAAATGTGTCTGCTAAATGTTTAAATAATAACTTTAATAATAACTTTAATAATCTCAGTATGTCGGCTGAAATAACATAACTTTTGTGCATGATTTTTGTCCAGACTTGTAGGGGATCATCATCTATATTTTCTGCTGAGTGAACATAACCGAGGCTTTGGAGGTGAATTATCTTTGGGCGTGTTGATGGTCCGTGGACCCCAAAGCTGAAACAAGGACCAGAGCTCCCAGAATGACCAATTAAAAGGCAGGGTTGCTGTTGTCTGTGTCTCGCACTCGGTGTGCTGTGGACATGAAATAGCTCGAGTGTTTATAATTCCTCGCCTCCTTATGCCATAAAATATGTATTGTCTTGTTGTCTGTGGTAGATCTTATTTAGCTAGCCGTCAAAGGTGATGTCACAGATGCACCCAAGCACATTCCTAATGTGACAACATCACAATCTATCTAACAATCACTTTTTGGCACAACAAAAAAAAGAAAAAAAGAAAGATATTTCTCTGTCATAATATTCTGCTCTACCTTTTTGTTTAACTTTGAGTGAGGTTTCGTTTTAGGCCAGCGCTAAAGTCTTGATTGAAGACCGTGATTAGTTTATTTGTTGATTCGAGTGCCTCAACGCTGGGCGAAAGACCTGCACCCACACCGGCCCATATCGAGTAAAGTGTCTGCTTTAAACAGACATTTCACCAAGCGTGTTTCAGTGGAGCAAGTTTTATAATATTCAGACAGTATATCCCTCACTTCCTCACTATCCCTCAATACCTTTCTGCATCTCAGATTCAGACTGCAAAACTTAACAGAGGAAGTTATTTATGGGAAATTTAATATGTAAGTAAAATAAGAACAATATAAGCATGCAATTAATATGTCTTTGTAGCTCCCCCTGGGGTGTTTTTGCTGTGAATCCTGAAACACACACATGCATGTGCGCGCGCACACATACGCAAACATACAAGCATAAAAAAGTCTAAATTCGTTCTATCCTTCAGATAGGAGTTCTCGCACCTGACGCCAAACTAGGCGGGTGGAAAACTGGTCACGGAGCAAACAGAACAGATCATGCGCAGGATGTCAGACCAGCTCTCTTTTATGGGTGTCATATCCATCGGAAAACATGACCTAGAAATCGCCGGCGAGGCAAATTAGATGCGGAGCCGCTTGTCCACTTGAATAAGCAATGAGTAAAAGCCGCACAGGTGAGCGGGTGACCTTCAACTTTTTAACATTCGACATGGTGTATAAGATGCTTTATGTTTCCTAAAGCTGGAAGGCAGCGTTGTTCCTGTCTTTTTTTTTAGACTGCGTTTATCTGCGCGCGCGTCTGCGTGTGAATGCGTACAGGAAACGTGAGCACCTGTGCGCGTATGTGGCTGTGTGCTTTTTGTGTGGTCGGGGGTAGGCATGTGCCCCCTGTACGCGTTTGTGCGCATGCACTTGCACGACTCAGTGTTCGCATGCATCAGCATGCGTGTCTGTGTCGCAGTGCGTGCACTTCTGCATGCATGTGTGTTCCTGTGTGTGCACGTGCAGGCGTGTGTGTGTTTGTGTGTGTTCTGGCATTTGTGTGTGCGTGTGTGTATGCATGTTTCTGTGTGTGTATGCGTGCGTTTGTGTGTGTGTGTGGCAGTCACTGCGTTTCTTCTCTCTGTATGTACACACTCACTTCCTCCTGCTCTGTGGAGAACTGCAGTTTGGCCCGCCCCCACTCACACGCACACGCACACGCACACACACGCAAACACACCACTCACCCATACACAGTCTCCCTCAAACAACCCAGAACAATTAATCTCTCTCTGTCTCTCATTCATACCCACACACACAAAAGCACTCTCTCACTAAATCACTCACACATTAATTCTCAGTCACTCACTCACACTTATTATCTCTCAATAACTCATTCACACTCATTCTCATTCTCAGGCACTCATACGAACAACCTCTCTCTCTCTCTCTCTCATACACACACACAGAATACTGGAAATGCACACTTTGGAATGTGCATAGTAATCTAATTGTTTTTCCCAGTTAAAAGAAATAACTGACCAATCAGCTGCTACGTTAAGTCCAACATGAGTGGGCACCGTAGTTTGGGACTGAAACATTTACAATTACATTATCTTCTCAATTCAAAATAAAAAATAACATTACTGGGGGGTCAAAATTTAGTCAGCTACACATAAAAATATTTATATCTTTTTGTTCACATCGGTGTAACCGGAAAGTCTAAACAGTGCCATCTATGGGCACAAGGCCGTACTACATGTAGTACCAGCTCTCTGCGTAGTACCAGCTCGCATCCTCGCCAAGGCTGAGAACTTGACATCGTCTCCTTACAAACTCACTGATGAGCAAGAATAAAACACTTTATTCTTTCTTTCTTTTTTAGAGCGAGAGAAAGAGAAAGTGCAGCTCATGTTTCCATGCATGAGTCAAGAAAGGATTGTAATTTTATTTTTCCACCAGACTTGTTGATTTTTTTTTTTCTTTTTGTGGAGTCATTTTATTTTCTCTTATCTCAACAAACATAAAGCAAATTTTTCCTCAAAATACTTTAGCAATGACAGGGAGATCTGGTGCAACTGAACCACAGTGATATCGAATGATACATGCTTTGCAACACGGAATACATGCTTTCAGTTCAGCTAATGTGTTTATAGTATGGGGGAGTGGTTCTGTAGCAAAATCACATAATCCCTAAACTGACAACTGTGATTGGACTGTCAGATTAAAGGAATTGCTGACAAATTCAGGGTGGGGCCCACCGCCCTTATGGTAACTGTGAATCATCGCAAAGTATAATTGAGAATGTATGTCACATGCCCATGTTCTAGATTCCAGCTCTAAATGACACTGGAACGTGCAAATTGTATGGAACACTCGCAGCTTCTTCAAGCTACTCCTGTGAATTTACTCTCACGTCTGTTCTAGAGCACTCTTCTAGAACACCCATGACTCCTTTAAAATGCTCGCGACTCTTTTTGAACACTCGCGACACCTGTAAGATACTCTTTTTCCACAAGAACACTCACGACTCCTTTGAAATACGCTGGCCACTACTTGAGAACACCCGCGGCCATGTTCCACTACCATTCACGAGGCAGACAGATGACCGTCTGCCTTTTCATAAGGCTGTTCTATCTGCTTGCCTCTCATCAGATACATTGCTAATAATCCTTCATACAGACTGGCAAAATCCCCCAAAGAATCTAAAACAAGGCCAATGAAACAGTACATTCCCAAGTCTATAAAAAAAACAAATGAATAATACACAATTATTATTTTTTTATCTCGCACTATTGTGACACGGCCAATTCAAAATCACGGTCTGTAAAACAAGGATCTCAAATTCCATGCCTGGAGGACCGCAGTGTCGGAACTACTCATTGTGGTTCCCCATTCAATAGGCAGCAGTCAACTTAGGTCATGGGAACAAGGTGTGTCTTTAGCCCATAAATTACTTCAAATAAGGACGTAATGTCTGTAACACGCCCAAAAAGAGAAGACACTCTAGCGCACCAGGACCGGAGTTTGAGATCGCCGCTGTAAAATTACTGTTTATTAAAGTAAACGACAACAACAAGACAACACCCTTCCATAACAACCCCTGGAAGATCGAAGTGTGCAGTTCCGGTTACGCAAGAGCGTCAAGTGCACGCGGCGCTCCAGCCTCCCACGCGAGAGCACGCTGAACGAGGTTGCTCAAACGGGGAAACTCAGGTCGACGGGGACTCTGAAACCCCTCTCTCACTCCCCAGGGACATTCCCCAGGAACCCGACAGACAGACAGAGCCCTCTCTGCCTCCGCACGCGATTTAACCCCGAACAAGCAAAACCAGAATTCAGGGGGTTTTCAGACTCGGAACTGGGGCCGCACTTCCTATGCTCGTTCGCATTCAAGCATTTTAAATGTTGTGTGGGGATGACTTTCCCCTCTTAAGCCACACTTTGTCAGAGATTGCTGTGCCTGCCATAATCCATTATCTTTTAATCAGTTCGATCAACTAAAATTCTTTCATTTCCTATAATGTGCTACGTGAAAAACGAATCCTTCAGAACACGATCACATTTTTAAATCGATTCCGCAAACTGGCAGTTGAAATCAGTGGGGTCAAAACTGATGAAAAATATGAGCACCCTGGTCAGGGGAATGAAACTACAAGTGAAAAATGAAGAGCAAAACAATAAAAATAAACTAAGGTAATACTAATGAGCCAAATCTGCGTTTTTGATAAAGCGTAGTTTTTAGAGGGAGATGATGGAAGAACTTAGAATACATTTTCAACAACCAAAGATTAGGAAACTGCAGCTATAAAACAAGAAAGAAAGAAGAAAAAAAACAGGACAGATTGTGTGATCACATTGGTAACCCACAGAAGGGGAATTCAAGAAAGGGGGGGGGGGTATCATATTTGGGTCTGTGCATCTCCTCGAAGAAAGAGCTAACTCTACAGTTGTTCCTCTAGGGTCATTCCGTGAACAGGAGTCTCCATTGTCTAACACTGCTTAGTCATGGTGTTCAAAGCTTTGGTCATTTCTGCGTGACAACTGTCTTACGACAGTTAAAGCAAAACCTCCTACGACTGTCAAAATAAAGGCTTCGGCGCGTGTGGTGACAGTGTGTAGCACAGTGATGTAGAACGACGTGTTTGTGAGGAGAAAATCTGTGTTTTCGTAAAATACATAGTCACACACGCATAGAATCGATAATTCAATGCGGTTCTCTTCAAACCAGCGAACAGAAAAATAATGAGTACACACTAGTCAAATACATACAGAAAATAAGAAAAGAACATGGACCACAAAGCATTTTTTAAGAATACTTCTTTATATATTTCTATGTGAAACAAACAACATTCATACGTCGACACAAATATAAGCAACTAACAATCAGGGAAAACAAATCTAGAAATAACTACATACAATACATGAAATACAGATACAACCATAAATTATTGCTTCATTGCTACTTTTTCTCTGAACAACTACGGTACGAGACACAATATTGATATTTCAACAAAGCAGTACAACAGTGACAGTGCTGATCTTTTTTTAGACTTCCAAGAACATTAAAACTGAGTCCATTTTCAACACGACACCACACAAATTGCGTCAAACAAGTGTTATTTTTTTCAAATGAAAAAAAAAAACATTATAAACCCTCACCTAATAATCCGAAAGAAGCCAAAATAAACTGTATACTGAAACATGCCTCCATAACATAACACCTAGCATACACACATTAATATATTTTTTAAATATATTTGTTTTGTTCTGTGACAGAAAATGCACCCAGTTTCAAAGACCCAACAACAGCAGACAGTGAAACATACCAGACAACCATAATAATCATCTTCCTCGTTATCGTCATCACCATAATCATCATTGTCATCATCATCACCATATCTGTCGTCCCTGCTAAACTTCGCGCCTGAGCGCGTGCCCTGTAGAGTTCGGTATGTTTCGAACAGAAGGTACACCGTACTCTTAGAAACTGCAGTTATGAAAAGTCGACCTCATACGAGACAGAAGTTTCTCCATGCAGAAACACACTCAAACGGCTAAACTGCACGCTAGCTGCAAGGTCTGCAATGAAAATAAGCGTCCCTCCCTCCCTCCCCACCGGCGTGACGCTCATGCTGCTAGGCTGTGGCGAACAAAGGCTATAGAGGTGTTCATTTTGAAAGAAAAAAAAAAGCAAAAAAAAAAAAAGAATAAATATCCTTTTTTAAATTGTGCAAGACCAGAGAAACAGAATTACAAAATTAAAAATGATAATAAAGTGCTACCATGCAGATTTATGTTACTAGTAATATTACAAATACTACAAATAATTCAAAAGCAAAATCCAATTTAGAAGCTTCACTCCCTAATAAACTGCACTCCCTCAGTCCCCAGTCCTCGTCAATCAAATTATATCTCTAGGTGCCCATGTCATGTGACCCACTGAGACACACCTGTGCCGCCCTGTCCTGTCATGCTCTGACCCCGCCCACTCCTCACCAACTAAAGGGACACAACAATCTGGAGCTACAATACAACTCTGACCTCAGAAGAAAAAAACTGGATTTTCTTTACAGGTTTTAGACACACTCCAAAAAGGCAGAATCAACTAAATACATAATAAATATGACAAAAATTCAAATGACTACATTTAAAAACAGATTTAGTGTGAGAAGAGTCATGTACACAGAGAACACGCATGTTGCTGAACAGTGTGATTGACAGACTGAAGCGGAACACCATTCCAAGTCATTCCAACGGGAATGTCTCGCGCATTTACTCTAAGAGTTTTCAAAAGTAGTTTGAAACGAAAAAATAAAATAAAATAAATACAATTCAGAAAACCTTTTTCAGTTTTAAATATTTGGTTACACAAATTACTGCCTTCGGTTTCTCTCTCGCATTTTTTTTTTGGCAATATTTTGATCACAACGACTGTATTCTTCATATTTACAAACAATAAATATTACTCATATATGAAAGATGGAGGCTAGTGATCGTCACACCCCAATGTCTGCAGAGGCAAAACAGTTACCCCAAGTTTTTTTTTTTTTTTTTCCCCCCTCCCATAAGATGTGATCATCACACGGTCCAGATGTTTTCTGTTTGGTACGTTCTCCAGTGGTTCACCAAACCTGACCGCACATGATGGTCCTCTGGGCCTCAGAGACGTTTACGGTCGCCTTTTTCCCCGTAAAATCCCGCGCGTGACGCGAAGCCCTCTCTCGGTCTTCGCCTCGCGCAGAAAACTCCACCTGGCCGACAAGACGTCCAGTTTCCGCGTCGTGTTCAAGCGGATCGGCGCCGAACTATTTTTTAGTAAAGCATGCACAATGTTCTGTGGCATCAAATACAAGTGCGGGCGGAATATACACTTTGTTCAGTAAACAAACGGCAAAACGATCAAATGAAAATAAAGCGTAAAGAATCAGAAACTGTGACCTGGTGGCCCTTCGCCCGCGCTCAAACCCTTCAGCTAACTTCTCTTACTGACTAGCTTAGTTAAAGCACGTGGGCATGTGTGCATATGTGTGTGTGTGTGTGTGTGTGTGCGTGTGTATGCATATGTGTATATATGAGTGTGTGAGCGTGTGTGTATGAGCATGTAAGCATGCATGTGTGTGTATATATACGAATGTGTGAGCCTGCGTGAGTGTGTGAGTGTCAGTGTGCATATGTACGTATATATGAGTGTGTGAGCGTGTGTGTAAGAGTTTAAGTGTGCATATGTACGTATTTGAGTGTGTGAGCATGTGTGTCTGATACACACACTTTAACACAGGCAAGGCAGTAATGTTGATCACATCCACTCTTTGACTGGGTGTCCTGGAAAATCAACAGGTCAGTTGAAATGAGCAATGTGACACACATTAATCAGAAATACAGACAATAATAATAATAATAATAATAATAATAATAACAACAGTATTTATAAATGTCAAAAAAGGAAAAACCTTCATGCTTGCCTTTGCGTAACTCTAATCTCTTAAATAGTTGCACACAGATAAAATTCCTGACAATAGTGGTAATAATAATAATAATAATAATAATAATAATAACAATAATAATAAAGCAGTAGTAGTAATAATTTTAATATAAATACAAAAATGATTAATGCATGAAAAGAGAAAGCAAGCGGTACAGCACAGTGCGTGAAATGAAACTGGTGTTGCATTCTGGGTAGGCTGGAGCCCCTGGAGGGAACAGGGAGCAGGCCCCGTCTCCCCCGGCAATGTGTGTGAGAGCGTGGCCCCGCCCACTTGGGCCCTATAAGTCCGCCAGCATGCTCCCAGAATGCCATCCACCACCAAAAATGTCTCCCTCTCTCCCTCGCCTTCTCTCTCTCTCTCCTCTCTCTCCCTCTCTCCTCTCTCTCTCTCTCCCTCTCCCTCTCTTTGGAAACTGAAATGAAGGGTGTCTTTCTCAGGCTGAAAGAACAGGGCAGGGGGTGTGGGGGGGATGGGATTTCCCCCTGGCGGGGGCGGGGCCTTTAGTTGCAGACGGCGGGCGGGCCGTCCGGACGTCTCGTCTGTACGATCTTCTGCTTGGGCCGGCCCTCCTCCTCATCCTCAGTCTCGCTCTCGCACACGTGCACCACCACGCTGGGCGTGGACTCCGTCCCAGCATGCAACTCGTACTTCTCACCTTGGGGTGGGGGGGGGGGGGGGGGCAGAGCAAGAGAGAGAGAGAGAGAGAGGCAGAGAGGTGAGACCGGGGAGGAAACGGAGCGATCGGTGAAGGACACTCGCTGGCGTTCTCACACTAACGCAGAGGGCAACAGTCGGTCTCTAAATTCATCCAGCGAAGCACGATATACTGTTGATTTATTCTTTTTTTTATTTTATTCTTTTTTTTTTTTTTACCGGACACAAATTTACGGTTGGGTGGGCGGAGGCTAATCCACACGAGAGCCCAGTGCCGAAATGTCCCCCTCCCGCTGGCGGAGACAGGCGCGGGAATTACTCCACGACAGGGACGCTCAAATCTGGCCCTCCAATCAGGGGGCTGAGAAGACCAGGGACACCCTGGCGAGTGAGGCCTCTGACCAATCAGAGACATGAAGAAACCCAGCAGTACTGAAGGCCCGATTTGAGTATCCCTGCTCGATGGCTAATCGAACACAGTGGTTATGAACCAATCGTTTCAGAACCACAGCAATAGGCAACAAGCACTAATAAATGTAATGAGCACAACGCACTTCGCTGCCATTGGAGTAATCGAGCCACTGAGTAAACAGTAAAGAGAGTGCGCATTGGTCCCGTGGTACACAGTCAGCAGGCCAGGACTTCATTTCCCATCATCCTCTCTGCTGCATGTGTGTGACTCACTTGCCACTTGTGACTCAGTGCAGTAGTGCTCACAGCTTCAGGATGGACTGACATGACATAAATGATAAAAGCCCAGAGACACACATCTGGAGCGCCATCTAGAGGACAGAGCTGTGGCCTACAGTCTATGGCAATTTGCGCACACACACGCGTCTGTGTGAGTCTCTGCATGCACGTATGTGTGTAGTGTGTGTCTGCATGTGTGTGCGCGCATGTCTCTGCATGCACGTGAGTGTGTGCGTACGTGTACGTGTGTGTGTGTAGTGTATGCCAGTGTGTGCACGCGCGTGTGTGTGTGTGTCTGCATGTATGAGCGTATGTGTGTCTGCGTGCATGGGTGTGTGCTTGTGTGACAGAGAGAGAGAGAGAGTGAGGGAGAGAGAGGGGGAGAGAGAGAGAGAGAGAGGGAGAGAGAGAGAGGACACACAAGCTCCTGCCAATGTGCTGATTTCCTCTTCTCGTATGAAGTGTCTCAGTGCCAGTGTCTGTGTAGAAAGTGCTGCCCCAGTGAAATCCAATTC
Organism: Anguilla anguilla; assembly: GCF_013347855.1. Taxonomy (NCBI): domain Eukaryota; kingdom Metazoa; phylum Chordata; class Actinopteri; order Anguilliformes; family Anguillidae; genus Anguilla; species Anguilla anguilla. Next base: position 77,213,296 of record NC_049201.1, on the reverse strand, counting down.
CCCAGGCGTCTCGCACACAGCTACAGAAACAGAACACCGTCAGTGTCCTGCCCCAGAGGACACCGCCAGCATTCTACATTAAACAGAGAACAAGGGCCAAGAATGGGGCCTCCCCTTAACGCAGTGAGCCTGTACTTAGCGCAGTCTGTCCTTAACGCAGTGTGTGCGTGTCCTTAATGAAGTGTGTTTGTGCTTAACACAGTGTGTGTCTGTTCTTAACAGTGTGTGTGTCCTTGATGGAGTGTGTCTGTTCTTAACACAGTGTATCTGTACTTAACACAGTGTGTGTGTGTGTGTGTCCTTAATGGAGTGTGTCTGTCCTTAACACAGCGTGTCTGTCCTTAACGCTGTGTGTGTGTCCTTAATGAAGTGTGTCTGTCCTTAACACAGTGTGTCTGTCCTTAACGCTGTGTGTGTGTCCTTAACACAGTGTTTGTGTGTCCTTGATGGAGTGTGTCTGTTCTTAACACAGTGTATCTGTACTTAACACAGTATGTGCGTGTGTGTGTCCTTAATGCAGTGTGTCTGTCTTTAACACAGTGTGTCTGTACTTAATGCAGTGTGTGTGTGTCCTTAAAGAAGTGTGTGTGTCCTAAACGCTGTGTGTGTGTCCTTAATGCAGTGTGTGTCCTTAATGCAGTGTGTCTGTCCTTAACGCTGTGTGTGTCTGTCCTTAATGCAGTGTGTGTTTTTGTGTGTGTGTGTGTGTGTGTGTGTGCGTCCTTATACATGGCGAAAGAAGAGTATCAGGATGCGTTCTGCAGAGCGTGATGGGAGTTTGGACTGGATCAGGGAGGGTGTAAGTTTAGCCGTGGGAACAAAATCGTTGCTCCATTGTTACCAGCTCCCGTACGCAGTAAAGGAGGAACATCTCCAATCTTTCACCACCTGATATCAGGCCGATGTTATCAGACACCGCCCTCCCGCCAGCCAAGCAAAGCACCTGCCGCACCACCTCCACAGCGCGCCCCACTGCCGGGTGCCTGTCAGTCTACCACCGCACTGCATCATGGGACAGCTGCAGGAGGACCCTGACATTTAAAAAAAAAAACAATTCGCCCATTAACGTCTAAAGGCTGATTAAAAAAAAAAAAACCTGAAACAATTCCTGGCTTCAAAGACAAATTTCTGCCATTTTAAGGTGAGGCGTTTCCCTCTCCTCTCGTTACAGAACCTTTCACTGGGAGGCTGAAATTAAAGGTCCTTTTGCTTCCTTTCTGTGCCTCCAAATCAAACGGACACACGCGCACGCACACACAGATTGTATCAGGGTTGCCAGGGAGACGAGACGGGCCAAGGAAATGTGATAAGAGGTCTCCCACACCGGTCGGTCTGACTGGCTGGAAAACAAGGTCTGTCATCAGAACACTCCCACAACCCACCAGGAGAGGGCAGTACAGAGTCAGGCCAGCTCAGCTAAAACCAAAGCAGTCCCTGGGATTCTTCTAGTTTACCCCACAGTAACAAAATCAGGACACGGGGAGGTACTTTCCGGCCCTGTGATTGTCCTTAAATTAAGATTAATTACATGTTTAACGAACCCCGTACTTCAGCATGAGAAAGTGTGTCCACAGCACATTCTCTGATTGTGAGCATCACTGCATAAACTGCACATAACACAGCACTGCCCTGTGCAACTGTGCATTTACTGAACATAACACACCACTGACCTGTACGACTGTGCATAACACAGCACTGCCCTGTGCAACTGTGCATTTACTGAACATAACACACCACTGACCTGTACGACTGTGCATAACACAGCACTGCCCTGTGCAACTGTGCATTTACTGAACATAACACACCACTGACCTGTACAACTGTGCATAACACAGCACTGCCCTGTGCAACTTTGCATTTACTGAACATAACACACCACTGACCTGTGCAACTATGCACTGACCTGTGCAACTATGCATTTACTGAACATAACACAGCACTGACCTGTACGACCGTGCATAACACAGCACTGCCCTGTGCAGCTGTGCATTTACTGAACATAACACACCACTGACCTGTACCACTGTTAATTTACTGCAGATCACAGAACACTAAATTCAAGAAAGCAAAATGATTTACAGAGAATTTGTAACTAGCAAACACGCACCAGGAAAATTATTTTGTGTGCCTGTGTGTGTGTGTGTGTGCGTGTGTGTGTGTGTGTGTGTGTGTGTGTGTGCGTGTGTGCATGCATGTGTGTTTGTAAAAAATATTCCTTCACTCTGGAGGTGTAAAATGTACTCTATCAGAGTTGATGTTACACTGGGCAGTGTAGTACAGAGGGATTACTGACGGTATATAGTGACAGGGCAGTCTGTCGCAGTGCGCCATAGAGATCAGGGGGAGGGGTGTTCAGTAGCATAGGTGTGGAACAGGACGGGTGTGGAGCAGGACAGGTGTGGAACAGGATAGGTGTGGAACAGCGCAGGTGTGGAGCAGCGCAGGTGTGGAACAGGACAGGTGTGGAGCAGTGCAGGTGTGGAACAGGACAGGTGTGGAGCAGCGCAGGTGTGGAACAGGATAGGTGTGGAGCAGCGCAGGTGTGGAACAGGATAGGTGTGGAACAGCGCAGGTGTAGAACGGAAGGCTTTAGGACCCTCACCTGGACCCAGCTTGGCCACAGCACACAGCAGGTCGTAGTTGATGACGGGCGTGGCGTCTTCACTCTGGCTCCACCCAACGGGCGGGGACGCGGGCGGCGAGATGAGGAACTGTTTGACGGGCTGGGGGGGGGCCAGGTAAGATTTGTCGATGTCCTCGCCCGAGTTCTGCACCTGGGGAGGGACGGGGACGGGATGGGACAGGGGGGGACGGGTAACAGGAGGAGAGGAGAGGAGATTTCAGGACGATTCATTTCACGTTGCCACCGTCGCTCAGCGTGACTGCCCTTTGCTTATGTCACTTCCTGTTCCTGCTGTTCTCAGTGTCACTGAACCAAGATCAGCCTGCTCCCCTCTGATTCTAGCCTTACATTTGCTGTCGTGCTCGGACGAACTAAAGTGAGACTAAACGGAAAGAAAATCAAAACTCGCTCTCTCGGCGTGAGCTCCCGGTCTCGGCCCCGAAATGTGGAGGGCAGCGCACCTATAAGCACCTGGGCTGATTAATTAACACAACCCAGGTGTGTGTGCTCTCTCCACCAGCCGGCGCGGCCGAGACCAATCCGCCTCTCCGGCGGACCGAATGCCACACATGCAATGAAAAATTTCACTGTAGGTTTAGCATAGCATAGAACGCACAGCTCTTCAGTTCAAGTCCAGAGACTCACGTCCCCTGCAGGGGACAGAACTGAATTACTGGGTCTCTCCCTGTTTGGGACTCTGATAAGGACATTCGGCCCGCTCACCTCAGGAGAAGCGCTCTCCGTCCAACTTCCTGTTTACACACAGAGCACTTCCTCTTCACAGAAAGAGAGGCTGAGAACGCACACGGTCTGTCTTTTTACACACAGCCCTACGTCCTCTTCCTCGTTAACGGTCTGTCAACATGTTGGCCACTGTCTCTGATGGTCAATGGCGTGATGCTTGCTGATAAAGCAATTTCCCCTTTTTGAAGAATCAATAATCTACTGACACTGCAGTTCACAGAGGGTAGGAGGGTTCCCAAATCTGGTCCTGGAGAGCCGCAGGGTCTGCTGGGGTCCCCAGCCCTGGTCCCGGAGAGCCACAGGGTCTGGTGGGGTCCCCAGCCCTGGTCCTAGAGAGCCACAGGGTCTTCTGGGGCCCCCACCCCTGGTCCCGGAGAGCCACAGGGTCTGCTGGGGTCCTCAGCCCTGGTCCTAGAGAGCCACAGGGTCTGCTGGGGCCCCCAGCCCTGGTCCTAGAGAGCCTCAGGGTCTGCTGGGGTCCCTGGCCCTGGTCCTAGAGAGCCTCAGGGTCTGCTGGGGTCCCTGGCCCTGGTCCTAGAGAGCCTCAGGGTCTGCTGGGGTCCCTGGCCCTGGTCCCGGAGAGCCACAGGGTCTGCTGGGGCCCCCAGCCCTGGTCCTAGAGAGCCACAGGGTCTGCTGGGGCCCCCAGCCCTGGTCCTAGAGAGCCACAGGGTCTGCTGGGGCCCCCAGCCCTGGTCCTAGAGAGCCTCAGGGTCTGCTGGGGCCCCCAGCCCTGGTCCTAAAGAGCCACAGGGTCTGCTGGGGTCCTCAGCCCTGGTCCCGGAGAGCCTCAGGGTCTGCTGGGGTCCCTGGCCCTGGTCCTGGTCCTAGAGAGCCACAGGGTCTGCTGGGGTCCTCGGCCCTGGTTCTGGTCTGCTGCTGTTTTAGTGTTTCTTTAAATCAGCAACCAGCTCAAACCCCAGGAAACCAGGTGAGGCGAAATGGTTGACAACGAAATAGCTTTAAAGCCGTTTCAAATGGTTACATAAGACCTAAGCAACAACGAGAACCAAACAGAGCATGTGACCCTCTGGGACCAGGGCCAGACAATTGGTCTTACCTCCTGAGCTACCTCCTTACAGAGGACAGTGAACCACAAACCGCCAAACAGAGCTGAGGCGGCGGCTTTTCACCCCCCCCCCCCCCCCCCCCCCAGGCTCCCGTCGGCGGGTTGGTAGCCACACCCACCTGGGCGAAGTACAGCTTGAGCTTCTTGCCGCTGAAGTCGGACTCGTGCAGCTCGATGCGGGCGCGGGCAGCGGCCTCCGGGGTGCGGAAGCTGATGCGGACCCTCCTGAAGCTCTTGAACATCTGGAAGGACGTCTGCTCGTCGTAGATCCGGAAGAGGGCCTCGAAACGCTCCTGGAACGAAAAAAAAAACCCGAAAACACCGGCGGGCCCGTCAGTCTGGAAACACCTGCGTGGGTAAGGGTGCGAGTCTCAGTGCTACATCCGGGACAGGGTCTCAGACCGCTACTGCAGTCTGTTCACAACTCCAACTGCAAACGTACTACAGGAGAGCCAGCGACTATTTTATGCCCTACAGGCCACACACAGTACTACAGGAGAGCCAGCGACTATTTTACGCCCTACAGGCCACACACAGTACTACAGGAGAGCCAGCGACTATTTTACACCCTACAGGCCACACACAGTACTACAGGAGAGCCAGCGACTACTTTACACCCTACAGGCCACACACAGTACTACAGGAGAGCCAGCGACTACTTTACACCCTACAGGCCACACACAGTACTACAGGAGAGCCAGCGACTATTTTACACCCTACAGGCCACACACAGTACTACAGGAGAGGCAGCGACTATTCTACACCCTACAGGCCACACACAGTACTACAGGAGAGCCAGCGACTATTTTACACCCTACAGGCCACACACAGTACTACAGGAGAGCCAGCGACTATTCTACGCCCTACAGGCCACACACAGTACTACAGGAGAGCCAGCGACTATTTTACACCCTACAGGCCACACACAGTACTACAGGAGAGCCAGCGACTATTTTACACCCTACAGGCCACACACAGTACTACAGGAGAGCCAGGCTGCACTGAAAACACAAATCTATAACTCCTTCAGACCTCCCCTCCCCATTCTCTGAAAGTCTGCAGTCACAGTTACTCTCTTTAAGCTCTGGAACTTTATTACAGGGGCTTCAGTTTCTGGTCAGGTTAATAAGATTCAGAGAGAGACCCCCCCCCCCACCCCCACTCCCCGACCTTCCTCCACCCCCAGTTAACAGACAGCGAGTGATAAGGCTGGGGACAGGGGGGATGGAGGGGGATTGGGGTGGGTGAAACACAAAGCCGCCATTCTAACGAACTGGAGGTGTTGTGCGTGTCATCCTTTTAAGGGCGCGTGGCATTGTGGGTCTGTCTGCTGTCAGGGCGTTCCATTACGACCCTGAATTCGCCATCACAAACGCCCTCCTGCACGGCCTGTACCCTGTACACACTGTAACTGGCTGCATTCGCCATCACAAACGCCCTCCTGCACGGCCTGTACCCTGTACACACTGTAACTGGCTGCATTCGCCATCACAAACGCCCTCCTGCACGGCCTGTACCCTGTGCACACTGTAACTGGCTGCATTCGCCATCACAAACGCCCTCCTGCACGGCCTGTACCCTGTACACACTGTAACTGGCTGCATTCGCCATCACAAACGCCCTCCTGCACGGCCTGTACCCTGTGCACACTGTAACTGGCTGCATTCGCCATCACAAACGCCCTCCTGCACGGCCTGTACCCTGTACACACTGTAACTGGCTGCATTCGCCATCACAAACGCCCTCCTGCACGGCCTGTACCCTGTACACACTGTAACTGGCTGCATTCGCCATCACAAACGCCCTCCTGCACGGCCTGTACCCTGTACACACTGTAACTGGCTGCATTCGCCATCACAAACGCCCTCCTGCACGGCCTGTACCCTGTACACACTGTAACTGGCTGCATTCGCCATCACAAACGCCCTCCTGCACGGCCTGTACCCTGTACACACTGTAACTGGCAATGGGGGGGGGGGTTAGGGTTAGGGTTAGGGTTAGAGAGAGGGAGGGAGGGTGGAGACAGCGGGAGAGAGAGAGGGACAGTGAGGGAGGAGAGAGGGACAGAGAGGGAGGGAGGGAGGAGAGAGAGGGAGGGAGGAGAGAGAGGGAGGAGAGAGGGACAGAGAGGGAGGGAGGGGGA
>NC_049201.1:77180879-77206617 GCF_013347855.1 Anguilla anguilla | reverse complement strand
CCCTTACCTTCCCCTGCTACAGCCCCCCCCCATACACCCTTACCTTCCCTGCTACAGCCCCCCCCCAATACACCTTACCTTCCTCCTGCTACAGCCCCCCCCCAATACACCCTTACCTTCCTCCTGCTACAGCCCCCCCCCCCAATACACCTTACCTTCCACCTGCTACAGCCCCCCCCCCCCATACACCTTACCTTCCTCCTGCTACCCCCCCCCATACACCCTTACCTTCCTCCTGCTACAGCCCCCCCCCAAACACACCTTACCTTCCTGCTACAGCACCCCCCCAATACACCCTTACCTTCCTCCTGCTACAGCACCCCCCCCCAATACCCCATACCTTCCTCCTGCTACAGCAGCCCCCCCCCAATACACCTTACCTTCCTCCTGCTACAGCCCCCCCCCCAATACACCCTTACCTTCCTCCTGCTACAGCACCCCCCCGCAATACACCCTTACCTTCCTCCTGCTACAGCCCCCCCCCCAACACACCCTTACCTTCCTCCTGCTACAGCCCCCCCCCCAATACACCCTTACCTTCCTCCTGCTACAGCACCCCCCCCCCCAACACACCCTTACCTTCCTCCTGCTACAGCCCCCCCCCCCAATACACCCTTACCTTCCTCCTGCTACAGCACCCCCCCCCAATACACCCTTACCTTCCTCCTGCTACAGCACCCCCCCCAATACACCCTTACCTTCCTCCTGCTACAGCCCCCGCCCAACACACCTTACCTTCCTCCTGCTACAGCACCCCCATACACCCTTACCTTCCTCCTGCTACAGCCCCCCCCCTGAATACACCCTTACCTTCCTCCTGCTACAGCACCCCCCCCAATACACCCTTACCTTCCTCCTGCTACAGCACCCCCCCCAATACTCCCTTACCTTCCTCCTGCTACAGCACCCCCCCCAATACTCCCTTACCTTCCTCCTGCTAGAGCACCCCCCCAATACCCCCTTACCTTCCTCCTGCTACAGCACCCCCCCCAATACTCCCTTACCTTCCTCCTGCAGGCAGACAGACAGACAGACAGGCGGACAGACAAACAGATGTACAGAACAGGCAGGTAGACAGACTACAGGCTTACAGTGTCCGCCACTGCCCTTAGTATTCAAAAATTCAGTTTGTAAGACAGGCGCACCTTGAAAAAGGTTAAAGCGTCTACAAGGCTGAGTCTTTTTTAAGAGTTTTAAGGTGGAAAAGAAAAGTTATTTTTTTAAAATCTATTATTAACTCATAAGTAGTCCAGGCGGGTAATGGAGTCATTAGGGCTGCGTACTCCACAAGAGAAAAACTTTGCTGTAAATCTCACCCCCTCTAATTAGGGAGAGCGGTCGGGGCAGGACGACACAACTCCAAACAGCCTCCCTTCCTTACACCTCAACCGCGGAACGGTCGCGTCACCTGCCAATCGCCATGGCGACGTGACATCAGCCGATACGTCAGAGGGAAACCAAGGCCCAGGACAGGCCTCCGGGGGGGGGGGGGGGGGGGTCGGGGGGTTAGGGTAGAGCTGATTACACAACAAAGCACCCCCCCCACACACCCCACCCCCAACACACCCCACCCCCACATCATTCATTCTCCACAGCTTTCAACTGCCGGGCTGGAGTGTCGCCTGTCGGAAACTGAATATTATCCCGGTGCCTGAGCGAAACAGAGAGAGAGAGGTTAAAGAAAAGGAAACGACAAAAACAACAGAGCTGAATTATTCAGGAGCCCTGTATCCCCTTTCCCAGCCTTTTCAGGGGGAACGGGACGGGGGGCGGAGGCAGGCCGGCAGTGCCCCCCCCACCCCCCACCCCCCACCCCCCGAAAAACCACCATCTCCTGAAAGGCATTCGAACCCGGCGGTGAGCCAAGGAAATGGGGGCGTGATCCGGAAGCCTCAGTACAGTCCAGTCTGGAAGAATTCAGAATAAATAAAAAAAACCTCTCTCGCCACTGATACACTAGGAAGTGACAACTTTGTCTCGCACATAATAATCATGTGAAATTGACCGTGGATTTAGAACAGACCACTGTCCCATATGTGTGCTTGCTACATTCATTTGCTCTGCAGATGAGCCGTTATCCAGAGTTCCATAGTGACTGTGTATTTTCACACAGAAAACATGTGACTAATCAATGAACAGAAAATATGTACAACTGGATATGCCACAGACTGCTGCAGACTCTGTGGCCCTGCCTAAGCAAGGCTGTGTATTTCTGAGACCCAACAGCACAGTCATCTTCCTCATTTTGATTCTTTCCTGTGATGAAAGCAGGCATGCTCATATCGGCCATACAAAACACACAAAAGTTCAATATTCCTGGTCACACAAAAAGCAAATGAGAGGACACTAGTACTGCAGTGTAAAAACTGATGGAAGTTAGCTATTAGGATCAGAAATATGCACTAGTTAGATGTAAGAACGTTGTTGCAGCACCATCCTCTCACAGACAGCCAAACGGGGTACAGAATGTACGTATAATGCTAGTCTCATACTCTCCTGTGATTGCACAAAAATAAGCCTGTTTTATCTTGAAGGGCATTTTAAACTCCCCCGGACCCTTCCACTGCGAGGCAGACCAAGGTTCGACGCTCTGCCACCATAAAACCCGGCTTCCTGTTTACAATCCGCGCGTGGGGACAGAACCGACTCAAGAGCAGCCGAAAATAAAAAAAACAGTCGCTTCCACTCATTATCGGCCATGCTCGTTAAAATACTTCCGTCGGCGTGACAACCTACGGAGCCAAATGTCATGCGTGATTCACTCTTGTAACCATGCCAACCGCAGCCTGGATGGCCGAGCTCCAAAGCAGGCAAGATGAAAATGAAAAGAAGTAGAAGAAGAAGAAGAAGAAGAAAAGAAAAAAAAGAATCCAGCTTTAATCTTGGGCTCGCTCCCTCTTGGGGTGAAGGACAGGGAAGTAGAGAGGGCCAGTGATAATAGCCGATGTTTGTGTGGCTGTGTTGGCCCACACCGAAGCTGACGCCTCACTGTTTTACACTATACACTAGCTCGAACGCAGACCGCAACCAACTTTCTGCATTCACGGGAGAACATGAGCACAGACGTCAACATTTTTACGAAGGAAAAATGTAATCAAGTTTATTTGTATAATATAAATGGTAAATAATATTTTTAATATTTACATTTATTTTAAATATTTATATCTAAAATATTTTACTAAAGAATATGACAGTAAAAAAAGAAGCTGGAAAATGCTAAATCTGTTCAGTTATATTACGACATTGCGCAGTATGGTGGCTGCCGGCATTCGCACAGCTATAGTATATCAATGCGTACTTTAAGACGTTATCTAACACAACAAGTGCGCGCGGCTCCAACCGGCAGCGAATCGCGTGAAAACGAACGGAGGAACAGTGCATTCCCGGTCTATGTTACGTCAAAGAACATTTGGAGCCTTCGGTAACAGGCGTCTTCTTCCGAGCTTACAAGCGCAACATAACCCTCGCGTGCTTCGTTTTCTGCTAGTGTAAAAGAGCACCGCCGCTGTTAGGGCGAGTGTTCGTTTCTCTGCGGGAATGAAAACGGCGTTCCGCTCACGAGACGAGTGCTACGCGCAGCTCGGCAGCTGCCAGCTGGGACGGGATCGTGTCAGGTCAACAGGAGGTCCGCGCTCTCGTTTTTTTTTTTTTATTCTCGTTTGTTTGTTTTTAAAAAAATTTTTTTAGCCAGATTCCTGCGTCGTGTGGCTGCGTGACCTGAGTCAGGTGTGATGCGGGAAGTGGGAACATTGTGTTTATGGCATCGCGCGCGGTCAGTCAGCCATTAACGAACCCTAACAGGGATCGATGTTTTGTAAACACATACCCTGTTTTTGTCCGTCTTTTTCCGACTATGAAGCACTTAGGGTTTTGGCAGCCAGTTGTTGTATGAAAGGTGCAATTTAAATTAAATTTAATATTATTATTATTATTATTATTATTATTATTGTCATTGGAAATCACACCACCTCCACCTCTACGTATCTGTCCTAATGAACAGTGATACAGAACACTTCCCTCTCCCCGGTTGTGTCTCACCCGCCAACCGTGGCACCATCACAATAAACACGACACAGGCTACCGGTGTTGTCCAGGTTCAGAAGCGGCTAAGCAAGCAGGCTATATCCGTTTCTGAATCAGATGCTGAATTCAATTATTTTGTGGTCTGGACATTTTGGCTAAATTTCTTGACAATCTCGTGGCTGGCAGCTGGATACTGCTCTTGTGATCTTATCTGGAATGCTGTACGGTGATTTAACGTGTATGAACGCTCCCTTGGTGCGTACAGCTAATTAGTTAACGGAGCCAGGGCTAACTGGTGGGGGGGGCAGAAGGTATCTCCCTCTCCTCTCTCTTTAGCTTTCTGTCCCTCTCTCTCTTTCTCTCTCTCCATCTTCTCTTCAGCTTTCTGTCCCTCTCTCTCTCTCTCTCTCTCTCTCTCACACTCTTTCTCTTTTTCTTCAGCTTTCTGTGTCTCTCTCTCTCTCACTCTTTCTGTGTCTCTCTCTCTCGCTGTCAGCTTCTTTCTCTCTCCCTCCCTCCCTCTCTCTCTCTCTCCACAGTGACTGGGGCTGAGGCAGCACATAAATTGCTCTCTTCTCTGTCTGAGCAGTTTGTCCTCGGGCAAAATTGAAAAATAAATAAATATATAAACGACAAGAACATCAGCAGCAACAGCAACAGCAACAGCGGTACTTCATCAGCGAGGGACGGAAACAGCCGGAACGCAAGAGGACCTCTTCTGCTGCTGATTGCAGGGGGGCGACGGGGTGAATTTGGGGGAAGGAAACCAACAAGGGCAATCAGTTTGCGGCCTGTTCTGCAGCCGTGCCTCTGAGTCTGCTGGTGACTGGCGACCGGGTCACATTTGGGTCCGCCATCGCAAACATGGTCAATCAGCATTAACGATCGCCTTGTTCAGCGCGTGCCAGGTAAGAAGGGCGGGTTCAAGCCAGGAGACAAGCTCTGGGCTTTAACCCTTCGAAGGGCAGGTTTCTTTTTTTTTTTTTTTTTTTTGGAATGTTTTTTCAAAGTTCTAAGTCAGTGTTCTGGAACTCCGTTGCTTTCGATTACCAGCAGTGACTGTGACATCAGCATCAGAACGTTCAGTTAAGAACGTTCTAATCCCCTTAAAGCATTAACACAACTGATAAATAAATACTAAAAGGACGGTACAGAAACGCCGCCGCCACTGACACCACCTTGCTCTGGGGGGGGGGGGGGGGGGTTGTTTTTTCCGCTGAGTGGACACCTCCAGTGTGTGACTTAGCTGGGGGGCCGAGACGCTGTTATGTAACCCTCGTTCTCGTAGACCGGATGAAGTAAACACAAAACCCAAGAACCCGGTTTTCGGTTTCAGGACGGTTTGTTTGCAAAACGTCCCGGAGGGGGTCCGGTGTTACGACCAGGTCGAGTAACCGTGGAGATCCCATCTGTGCGTAACCATAACGACCAGCACGCTCTCCTGAGCGGAGGGACGCGCGTGGAACGAGCTCGCCGCGTGTGCACACGCGTGTGCAAACGGCACCGCCGCGTTACATCACATACATTTAGCACGCAATCTTTTCCGGAATGTGACAGAACACGGCCGCATTCGCCTCATTTACCGGAGCTGCTGAGCCTTATCTTTTTCACACAGTCACAGGTGCACTCACACTCACTGAGGATGACAACCCTGATGAAGATGACAAAGAGCGATGATGTAATGCTGAAACATGAACAGAACATGGCCAGGCTAAAGAAGCGTGAAATTTTCTTTTCTTTTTTTCCAAGTGTGCACTGCAAGTCAGAACCTCGTTCAACTGAGGTATGTGTTCCATTTCCTGAAAGACAGTCCTCTTCTCTCGATCTCTCTCTCACACACACACAAACACACACACACACTCACACATGCTCCATCTCTCTCTGTTTTTCTCTCTCACTCTCACACAAACACATGCTCCATCTCTCTCTGTTTCTCTCTCTCTCTCACACACACAAACACACACACACACACTCACACATATGCTCCATCTCTCTCTCTCTCTCTGTTTTTCTCTCTCACTCTCACACAAACACATGCTCCATCTCCCTCGCTCTGTCTCTCTCTCTCTCACACGCACACACACACACATGCTCCATCTCTTTCTCTCTCTGTTTCTCTCTCACTCTCACACACACACACTCCATATCCTTCTCTCTATCTCTCTCACTCACACACACAAAAACACACACACACACACGCACTCCATCTCCCTCTTTCTGGTCACCAGGCCCATCTCACAGTGTTATCAGACCCCCCACCCCCCCCGCATGTGATAAGCGAGGCCGAGGTTTTAGAGGAGCGAGAGGCTCAAATTTATCAAGGAGGGGTAGATGAGCATCTCTGGGTCCCTCTGAATAAAGGGGTGGGGGGGGGAGGTCACTTAATAAAATGAGCCTCGCGCTGACTTCCTGCCCCGCAGCAGTGCGTAACCCAAGCACACTCCTTCACTAATTCATGGGCCCTTCTTCCAGAACACTTCCCGAGAGGGCGTAGGGTTACGGGTCTCCCCCCCGCCCCGCCCCACCCCGCCCCCAGAACACATAGCTCCGCCTCCGCTGCCCTGACCCAGGACCCCGGACGCTAAGCTCTGCGTGCTAATGAACAGACCGCTACGCGCTAATGCGCGTTTCCGAAGACGTCTGAGGCGAGGAACAGGCCAGGCAGCCGCTGCCCCGTCGGTTCCTGTCGGATCTGCGGCGCCTGGTTTGACCGTTCGATCCGAGCTTCCTGAGCCGGGCGCACCGGGCTGGCCGCACGGATTCATCCGCGCAGAATAATGGCGGAGTGCATGCCATGCGAACACAGACCCGGCGAACGTGCCGCCGCCATCCCCCCCCCCCCGCCGGACGGCAGCCGTCATGCGCCGCGCGGCCTCTCCACGGAAAATGAGCAGAGCGCGTTGAGCGGTGGAATCGGTGCGAACGCTCGATAAGGTCCTGCACAGAACACAGAGCGGAGTTCCACCAATCACAGAGCATGGTGCTAACGACCATCAGAACGATGCTGGGTGCAGGTATCCAGGAAGTAGTATCCACCAATCACAAAGCATGCTGCTAACAACCATCAGAACGATGCTGGGTGCAGGTATCCAGGAAGTAGTATCCACCAATCACAAAGCATGCTGCTAACGACCATCAGAACGATGCTGCGTGCCGGTATCCAGGAAGTAGTATCCACCAATCACAAAGCATGCTGCTAACGACCATCAGAACGATGCTGCGTGCCGGTATCCAGGAAGTAGTATCCACCAATCACAAAGCATGCTGATGATAAATGATAAATCTAAAATATCAATAAAATTTTTAGGTGTAAAACAGTCTGCTGCTGCAGAAGGCACGGACCCGTTGTTTGTAACAGACGGCAGGCCAGGTTTAATTACACAGCCGGCTCTTGGAGGAGAAACGTGTTAGGAAACGTTGAGTAGCAACACATTTGTTATAAAACATCTCCCGACCCGGCCAAAGGTTAGCATGTTATATGAGCAGGCCTCTTATACACAAATACAGCTCATATGTGCGCTCCCAGACCAAAACATGCTTCTTATACGAGCAAAAACAGTCTAACTTTGTATTCATTTCATTTTACTTGTATATGAATTGGTGACTAAGGACAAAGACAAAAAACTTAAAAATGAAGAAAATAAAAAACTGAAAATAAAATAAACTGACGTGTCATTTGCTGCACCGTACTGTTAATCGCCAAGGCTAGTTCAGCGCTTAAATTAATAGCTGCTGCTGAAAAGTGAATCAATTTAAATTATAAAGTGCAAAAAGGTGTTGTGTTCGGGTGTTGGGGCTTGTCAAAGCCAGCCCCCCCCCCCCCCCCGTCCCCCCCCGTGGGCTCTGAAAACCTCCATGGAGTTCTAGTCACAACACACAGGCAGCCCTGTGTATGTGCTAAGCGTTAGCCTCATACTCAGACTGGACTGGACACACTCGTATTGCATCGCAGCATAGCAGGCATTTAGTAGACACTCTTATCCAGAGCGACTTACACAACTTTTTAACGTAGCATTTTTAAATGACATCCATTTACACAGCTGGATATATACTGAGGCACTGCAGGTTAAGTGCCTTGCTCAAGGGTACAAAGGCAGTCTGCACTTGTAGACCAGGCTGGGCATCGCTGGTCCCGGTGAGCCACAGGCTCTCCTGCTGCTACCTCCACTCTTTATTTTCACCTTAAAATCAGTCACCAGTTTAGACCCAAGGAACCAGGTGAGGCGAGTTCACGGTGCAATCGCCTGCTTCAATCGATCCATTAACACAGCAGCGCCCAAGCTTTCTGCGCTTCCGTGCTGCGGGGTTAGCCACCGCTGCTGCTAGCCTTTTCTAGGACATTCCGGGGCCGATATTGACCAACTGATACTTGTGCTTGGCGATACTGGCTGACTGGGATTTACATTCAGGCCTTCAGCCCTATCCAGAGCTGTAGTCACAGTACATAAACCAGCGCTGCCCAACCCTGTTGCTGGAGACCTACCATCTTGTAGGTTTTCACTCCGACCCTAACGAGGCACGGAGTTTCCACCATCTTCCATCTTCACCAAAAATATGGCTGAATTCAAACAACATTTGTCCTTAAGTGACACACGTGGCCACAATCAAAATGGCTGGATTCAAACGACATTTGTCCTTAATTGACACACGGTGACATTCAAAATGGCTGAACTCAAACAACATCCGTCCTTAACTGACACACATGGTCACATTCACAATGGCTGAATTCAAACAACATCCGTCCTTAATTGTCACATTCTCTGCTGCGCCCAGACTGCTGAGGATGCGCTATAATCGGAAATGCACTTCCCAGAATGCTCAGGGGCCCTTAAAAAGCCCCGCGTATGCACAAAGAAGAAGAAGCTCCCAAAAAATCTGGAAACTCCAATGGAGGTTTGCCGTTTGGAAAGTGTGAATCTATCATCCACACTGCATATTGTAGTGAGTTATTTTGAGAATATAAGGAATAATTTCATACATCAAAATGTCTGTGATGATTTGTGAATTGTTTTGACCGCATTCTAACCTCGATGCTGTAATTTAACTCATTCTACTGCACAGCTACTACAAGGAGAACATCTTTTGCGTCACAAACCGGAGACTTAGCGCCTGCGCCTGCGCAGTCTCGTGCGTTCCCAGCATCCGTTGCAGGAGAGGCCGATCAGGAAGCGATACCATCGGCCTCCAGTCTCGCCCATCGCCCCGTGAGGGCAGCAGTGCAGCGCAGTGGGTAAGGAACTGGGCTTGTAACCGAAAGGTCATAGGTTCGGTTCCCGGGTAGGACACCGCCGTTGTATGCTTGAGCAAGGTACTTAACCTGCATTGCTTCAGTATATATCCAACTGTATAAAATGGATGCAATGTTAAAAAAAAAAGTGAAATGTGAAAAGTTGTGTAAGTCTCTCTGGATAAGAGCTTCTGCTAAATGCCTGTATTATAATGTAATGTAATGTAATACCCCGTCGTCCATTTATACCCTGCCCACGGTGTCACAGTGCCATCCTGCCACAGCGCCCACACAGCGCCATCCCGCCACAGCGTACGCACAGCGCCATCCTGCCACAGCGTCCGCACAGCGTCATCCCGCCACAGCGTCCGCACAGCGTCATCCCGCCACAGCGCCATCCCACCACAGCGCCATCCCACCACAGCGCCATCCCGCCACAGCGTCATCCCGCCACAGCGCCATCCTGCCACAGCGTCCGCACAGTGCCATCCCGCCACAGCGCCATCCCGCCACAGCCACAGCGTACGCACAGCGCCATCCTGCCACAGCGTCCGCACAGTGCCATCCCGCCACAGCGCCATCCCGCCACAGCCACAGCGTACGCACAGCGCCATCCTGCCACAGCGTACGCACAGCGCCATCCCGCCACAGCGTCCGCACAGTGCCATCCCGCCACAGCGCCATCCCGCCACAGCGTACGCACAGCGCCATCCCGCCACAGCGCCATCCCGCCACAGCGTACGCACAGCGCCATCCCGCCACAGCGCCATCCCGCCACAGCGCCATCCCGCCACAGCGCCATCCCGCCACAGTGCCATCCCGCCACAGCGTCCGCACAGCGCCATCCCGCCACAGTGCCATCCCGCCACAGCGTCCGCACAGCGCCATCCCGCCACAGCGTACACACAGCGCCGTCCTGCCACAGCGCCATCCTGCCACAGCGTACGCACAGCGCCATCCCGCCACAGCGCCATCCCGCCACAGCGCCATCCCGCCACAGTGCCATCCCGCCACAGCGCCATCCCGCCACAGTGCCATCCCGCCACAGCGCCATCCCGCCACAGTGCCATCCCGCCACAGCGCCATCCCGCCACAGTGCCATCCCGCCACAGCGTCCGCACAGCGCCATCCCGCCACAGCGTACGCACAGCGCCATCCCGCCACAGCGCCATCCCGCCACAGCGCCATCCC
The DNA here is from genome assembly GCF_013347855.1 of Anguilla anguilla. Lineage (NCBI taxonomy): Eukaryota > Metazoa > Chordata > Actinopteri > Anguilliformes > Anguillidae > Anguilla > Anguilla anguilla. The sequence continues at coordinate 77,196,176 of NC_049201.1, read as the reverse complement.
ACCACAGCGCCATCCCGCCACAGCGTACGCACAGCGCCATCCGCCACAGCGCACAGCGCCATCCCGCCACAGCGCCATCCCGCCACAGCGCCCGCACAGCGCCATCCCGCCATCCCGCCACAGCGCCATCCTGCCACAGCGCCATCCCGCCACAGTGCCATCCCGCCACAGCGCCGTCCTGCCACAGCGCCATCCTGCCACAGCGTACACACAGCGCCATCCCGCCACAGCGCCATCCCGCCACAGCGCCATCCCGCCACAGCGCCATCCCGCCACAGCGCCCGCACAGCGCCATCCCGCCATCCCGCCACAGCGCCATCCTGCCACAGCGCCATCCCGCCACAGTGCCATCCCGCCACAGCGCCGTCCTGCCACAGCGCCATCCTGCCACAGCGTACACACAGCGCCATCCCACCACAGCGTCCGCACAGCGCCATCCCGCCACAGCGCCATCCCGCCACAGCGTACGCACAGCGTCATCCCGCCACAGCACCATCCCGCCACAGCGTCTGCACAGCGCCATCCCGCCACAGCGTACCCGCCATCCCGTCACAGCGTACCCGCCATCCCGCCACAGCGTACCCGCCATCCCGTCACAGCGTACACACAGCGCCATCCCGCCACAGCGTCCGCACAGCGCCATCCTGCCACAGCGCCCACACAGCGCCATCCCGCCACAGCGTACACACAGCGCCGTCCTGCCACAGCGCCATCCTGCCACAGCGTACACACAGCGCCATCCCACCACAGCGTACGCACAGCGCCATCTCGCCACAGCGCCATCCCGCCACAGCGTACGCACAGAGGCTGTGGTGGAGCAGAGCTCAGCAGGTTTTAATGAGACGGGGGGGGAAGAGGCTCACAGTGGAGAATTCAGCGTGCGTCTCCGGGCCGGCGTCCTCGTCTTCTGTGAGCTCCTCACGCCACGATTCACACATTCTCTGCTAATGATCAGAAAACGACAGACATTCCCAAGCACTGAAAAATTTCAGAGAATTTTCTGCAAATTTATTTATTTATTTATTTATTTTTTGTTTGAGTCCTCTGCTCAGAGCGAAACTGTACGTGTCAACCCCTCTGTGATCTCATCTATTCGGGTTCATCACTTTCCACAGACTCCTCCTCCTCCTCCTCCTCCTCCTCAGAAGAAGAATACAAAGAAGAAGAAATAATAATCTAGGCTGTGTGGCTGAAGGGATTCAGCAAGGACTGGATGAATTAAAAATAGACCTTGCTGAAATAATTAAGAGAATGAATCCCTTAAGTGTGCCGGAGATCACTTTAATTACCGTCTCCACGCGCCGTCAAATCTCGACCAATCAAACGGCGGCGAGAGGCGGGCGGCGGGAGAGGCCCGGGCGCACGTTACGCAACCACCAGGCGCGGCGTTCCGATGCGCCGCCAAACCGAAGAAACCAGGTCACATGCTGCCGCAGCAACCCCCCCCCATCCCCCCATCCCCCAAACCCGATCAGAGGTGGATCAGGCCGCGGAAACAGCCCCCCAATCACAGCCGCCGGCCAGGCGAGGCCAAAAACGGACGCGAACGCCCCCTCTCTCCGCAATCTTCTCATCAGCGGAGGGGCCCCGCCCGCCCCCCTCCCCCGCCCCCCCCCGTGTTTACGGCGGATAGCCCAAGCGCCGCGCCCTTTCCTGACCTTCAGGACCGAGCGCCGCCTGCGCGGGACAAACATCGCTGACTGGGCGCCACCCATTGTTACAGAAAAAGCCCATGTGCCACAGCAACAGTCTTCAGCCCTGGCCAGTTAAAAGCTGGGGGGAGTCTGGCTGGTTTTCGGTAGAAAATGAGCACTTATTCGGCTAATTAAATAAGTCGACTGAGTATTAACTCTGCTGGTCTGGTTCCTTGGGGCTGAAGTGCTTGTGGACGTTCACGTGAACATAAAAGCCTGCAGCAGGGTTGAGGACCTCTACCCTTTTTTACACTGTGACAGAAACATCAGGTTCGTGCTTGTAAGTGCTCTAAATGGCCAGATGGGGGGAAAATAACTGTTACAACTGGATTATGGCAACACCATGCACACACAGACTAGAGTCATCACCATAACTGCACACACAGACTAGAGTCATCACCATAACTGCACACAGAGACTACAGTCATCACCACAACTGCACACACAGACTACACTCATCACCATAACTGCACACACAGACTACACTCATCACCATAACTGCACACACAGACTACACTCATCACCATAACTGCACACACAGACTACACTCATCACCATAACTGCACACACAGACTACACTCATCACCATAACTGCACACACAGACTACACTCATCACCATAACTGCACACACAGACTACACTCATCACCATAACTGCACACACAGACTAGAGTCATCACCATAACTGCACACACAGACTACACTCATCACCATAACTGCACACACAGACTACACTCATCACCATATACCTGCACACACAGACTACACTCATCACCATAACCGCACACAGAGACTACAGTCACCACAACTGCACACACAGACTACACTCATCACCATAACTGCAGACACAAACTACAGTCATCACCATAACTGCACACACAGACTACACTCATCACCATAACTGCACACACAGACTACACTCATCACCATAACTGCACACACAGACTACCATCATCACCATAACTGCAGACACAGACTACTGTCATCACCATAACTACACACACAGACTACCATCATCACCATAACTGCACTCACAGAGTGTGTGTGCATGTAAGAGTATGTGCATGTATGTAAAGAAAGTGTGTGTGTGTGTGTGTGTGTGTGTGTAAGTGTGTGTGTGTGATAACTGTAGTAGTGACAGGCTAGCTGTCCCAGGTAGTAGTGAGTGTAATGTGTTTACAGTGAGGAGGGACAGTAATCCCATTACTCTAACTTCCCCCGAGCGCTCTTTCCCCCAGGCGAGCGTTTCCCTGAGTCATCCCCGCGGCCACATAATGACACGTAAGCGCGCCCCCCCCCCCTCCAAACACCAATTAAAAAAGAAACGGACCAATAACACGTCTTGCCGTTGCAAGTAGGCACCTTAAAAACTGCAGAGTAAATTTTCTGGCATGTTGTTTTTTTTCTTCAAAATTCAAAGTCAGTGTTCTAGAACTTTGCTTTGCTCTCAGTCGCCAGCAGTGATTGCGTCATCGGCATTTAGAATGCTCAGTCAAGAACATTCCAATCTCGTATTTGTGACCTCACAACGTAAAAAAGGCCAAATAAGACAATACATGTTTATATTTTTCCCCTCAAAGGCGTGAGTGCATGGAGGTGCGTCTACGGCCAGCCGCATTTGGCCCCTGGGCCAGTGTCTGAGCGGGCCAAATCTAAACACTGCAGAACACAAGGTGAGACAAGAGTGACATTCAACGTAATGGATTTGACACTTCCTTCCACAGCGGTGACATCTGAATCATAAACCAGGAAGGGACTAATGCAGGTGCAGCATTAATCCCCACAAACACCCCCCCCCCACCCCTAAGAAACATGGTACTGCCCGTCTGCACAAACACGCCCCCCCCCGCCCGACTGTCATCAAACCTGCCAGAACTGAACATTCCATGCTTAGACAGCACATTCATTTTAATTCCTGCACTTTTTTTTACTCCACTTGCCAACGCCAGCTGACAGGATCACTGTCGATGTTTAATGTTCATAATTATATATATATATATATATATATATATATATATATAAGCTTATTTTTAAAATATATTATGTTCATTTTATTGCGCTGCTACTCCATTGTTGAAGAGCCCTTCACTCAAGAATTTCACTCACCTTTATACTTGCGTAAACTGTGAACATGACAATTAAAAAACAAAAACTAGCAACTTGAAACCGTAAACTTAGAAAGACATGCAAGGGTGGGTTGCATAAGTGCAGCTCAGTGTTTACATTTCCCAGAGTCACCTTTGCCCTCGGATGGGGGGGAGGGGCGGACAGTGGGCGGGGCTAGAGTTATTGTTACAGTAGTGGCCAAGGCAGCCCGGAGGTGATGTGGGAGAGGGGCGTATAAAGGGGGGGGGGGGGGGGGGGGGGGCAGTGGGCGGGGCTAGAGTTATTGTTACAGTAGTGGTCAAGGCAGCCCGGAGGTGATGTGGGAGAGGGGCGTAGAAAGGGGGGGGGGGGCAGCAGTGGGCGAGGCTAGAGTTAGTGTTACAGTAGTGGCCAAGGCAGCCTGGAGGTGATGTGGGAGAGGGGCGTATAAGGGGGGGGGGGGGGCGGCAGTGGGCGGGGCTAGAGTTAGTGTTACAGCAGCGACCACGGCAGCCCGCAGGCGCTTGATGTCACCGTGCGGCACATGGTTACTGATACGGCGCGTTGCCCCGGCAACTGACACACGCTGTAAGACTGGAGCCTCTCCTAAAGTTTCACCTGCACATTTCACCCGAGTGTTCCGATACAAGCAAACCGAAGCACACCTGAACATAGCTGAGCATGCATACATAAAAATGCACCGAGAAAAAATCATCCGTGAAAGTCTCTCTGGATAAGAGTATCTGTTAAATGCCCAAAACATGTGTAATATTATGTCATCACTGCCGAAATTGACTTCATCCACGATCCCTCCAAAGTGAGCCACTGTGTCCTTTAACAACATCAGATTAAGAATCCGCTAACCAATAAAATAAAAAATAAATAAAAGAGTCAATTCTCCTCACTTATTTGCAAAAGTGATACAGGTGACGTGTGTGTGAAAATAGCTTCTGTTCTACAGGAGAACATAAGAACATAAGAATACATAATGAGGAGAACAGGCCATTCAGCCCATCTAGAACCTAAGAACATAAGAATACCTAACAAGGAGACCAGGTCCTTCAGCCCATCCACAGACCTGCCAACCTCAGGAAAATATTTTGTGTACCACAATAGTCAGTGTAACGCTTAGTTCACATGCTTTCGCACCACTTCGCTTTGCACGCACACACAAGCCTTTCTTCATAATTCTGGTTTTGGCTGTCGAAGTGATCAGGCAAAATTGTATAATTTGACCTGAGACCTGCCAATCATTTCCCAGAGAGAGGCCTCAGACGCTGGCGTGGCGGCTGAGCCCCGCAACACAGCGTGAGCCAATGAGCAGCGCTCAGCAGCACTCTGGCAACAGGAACGTGCTGTTCCCATACCCCTCCAGTGTGTGCAGGAAAAACACCCCGCTGAGCGTGTGTGTGTGTGTGTGTGTGTGTGTGTGTGAGAGAGAGAGTGTGTGTGTGTGTGTGTGTGTGTGTGAGAGAGTGTGTGTGTGTGTGTGAGAGAGAGAGTTTGTGTGTGTGAGAGAAAGAGAGAGAGTGTGTGCGTGTGTGTGAGAGAGAGAGAGAGTGTGTGTGTGAGTGTGTGTGTGTGAGAGTGTGTGTGTGTGTGTGTGAGTGCGTCTGTGAGTGAGGGTGTCTGTGTATGTGTGTGTGAGTGAGGGTGTATCAGTGTGTGTGTGTGTGTGTGAGAGAGAGAGTGTGTGAGGGTGTGAGAAAGAGAATGTGTGTGTGTGTGTGAGAGACCAAGTGTGTGTATGTGAATGTGTGTGTGTGTATGAGTAGGTGTGTGCATTCGTGTGTGCGTGCGTGTGTGTGTGTGTGTACGAGCGTGCATGTGTGTGTGTGAGAGCCAGATAGCCCCAGGCACACTGAAGTGCCCTGCCTTGGGGGCAAAGAGAGAGATTAAACATAAACCATAATAAGCTGAATAAAAACCCTGACCGCTGTCAAATAAAACAACAACAATCTACATCTCAGAACAGTGCACTGAGAAGAGACTTCACCTGCTGTTCCACAAATCCTCTCCCTCTCTCTCTCCCTCACCCTCCCTCGCCTCCTCTCCCTCTCTCTCCCTCCCTCCCTCACCCCCTCTCTCTCACTCACTTTCTCTGTCTCTCTCTCTCTCCTTCTCTCTTTCTCTCGCTCTCCCAGAAGCAGGGGATTAGGGATCTTTGTTCTGTCTAAACCCAAAAACCTTCCCTGACCCCATCCCTCCCTCCCGTCTCCTCCTGTGACAAAAAAAGAGCAAGACTCGGGACAGGAGCAGCCAACAGTGAGAGAGTGTGCATGTGTGTGTCTGTGCGTGCATGCATATGTGCGCATGTGTGTCAGTGTGTGCGTGTGTATGTGTGGTCTGTGTGTGTGAGTGTATGAGGGTGTGTGTGTGTGTGTGTGTGTGTGAGTGTTTGTGGGTGTGTGAGTGTGTGTGCCTGCATGTGTGTGTGTGTATGAGTGTGTATATGAGCGTGTGTGAGTGTGTGCATGTGTAGGTGTGTGTGCATGTGTGTATGTGTAAGTGCGTGTGTGTGTGCGTATGTTTGAGCATGTGGGAGTGTGTGAGTGTGAGTGCGTGTGTATGTGTGATGTGAATGTGAGTGTATGTGGGTGTGTGAGTGTGTGTGCCTGCATGTGTGTGAGTGTGTGAATGTGTGTCGGTGTGTGTGTGTGTGTGTGAGTGTGTGTCGGTGTGTGCGTGTGTGAATGTGTGTGTGTGTTGGTATGTGTGTGTGTGTGTGTGTGTGTGTGAATGTGTGTCGGTGTGTGCGTGTGTGAATGTGTGTGTGTGTGTGTGTGTGTGTGTGCGAATGTGTGTGTGTGTGTGTGTGTGAGTGTGTGTGTGTGAATGTGTGTCGGTGTGTGTGTGTGTGTGTGTGTGAGTGTGTGAATGTGTGTCGGTGTGTGTGTGTGTGTGTGTGTCGGTGTGTGTGAGTGTGAGAGACTGTGTAAACCCCACTGAAATCTCTGCAGTGAACAGGCTTCACACTGTAAAGGTGTGAGCTTCCCTGGCCCAGTGCGCCACACCGCCAACACAAAGCCTTGACTGAGGATTCCATCTCTTCACATTTTTACCAATTCATCAGGACAAACACATTCACCAACCCCGAATGAGAACTTGGGCATGTCCCAATTAGACACACACGTGTGCGCGCGCGCACGCACCCACACACACACACAAACATCAACATACCTGACTGCTGATAGCCAGGTACAATGTTCAGCAATAAAGCTAATTGTCCTAGCGACCCCTGAGGTATCAGTATAACATGATTAACTGTAAAAGAATGGGAGGGGGGCACGAGGAGTGGGGGGGGGGGGCTATGGGCAAGTGCCCAGCTGGCGCATTTCAGGAACTGGAGGGCATCGGCTTCCTAGCACAGGTAGGGTTGGTGAGGGAGGGGGGGGGGGGGCAGGGGGGGTTGGAAAGAGAGGAGGAGGGTCCAAGGTTTGAGGGTCAGAGCTACGCTCCCTGATGCTGACGTAGGGAGTGCGTGCTAAATGCAGTGGGTTTGCAGCGAAGGTGGGGGGGGGGGGGGGGGGGATGGAGGGGAGGGGGGTCTGACTGCAGCAATTTACAGCATATTCTCCATACTCTGTCATGCCTGACTTAACTGGAGCGGCAACACGGTCACCTCTTAATTCCTCCACATCCCCTCTTAATTCTGACCTGGCTGTGTGTGTGTGTGTGTGTGTGTGTGTGTGTGTGTGTGCGCGTGTGTAGTGTGTGTATGCGTATGTGCGTGTGAAATTAGGGGTCTTGCTCTATGAGGCACGCTAGACCGCGGCTGCTGAATGACGAAGTGCCCTAATTTTACAGGCTTTAACCACTGTTGTTACCCTCCCACTATGTTCTGCACTCACAAAAAACAACCTCGGTGCTGGGAGGGACAGGAGTGTTGGGCGGACGGACGGGGGGGCAGGGTGGGATGACATCGGGTGCGAAATTTGTTTTTTATTTTGTATGCACCGACTGTATCCCTCTCCCGCCAAAGCCGTCTGCGTGACATTTAAAACAACTACATGCGCAATTACAGAGCCGACGCCGTTCCTCGCTGTGCTAAGAGTGGGGGCTACGGCTACCGTTCGGTAGGCAGCACGCGCTCCTGTCTCGCGCACCTGCAATGCTGAAGCACCGACCGCCAATGCGTCTAAACTGGTCCCCCACTTTTCTCTGCTTCGACTCATTGACAATTCCTCCCCCCCCCCCCCCCCCCCACCCCCACCCCCCCCCCCCCCCCACCCCAATTTACGCATGGAACTTACATCACAGATAACTGAATGGTGCACATCTGAGCCAGATATCGCTTACCAGTTGCGTTGTTTCATCTATTAATAATTCACGCGCGGTATTATTTCTTCCCAAGCTCGTTTTGTCTTTTCTTCTCATTAGTTATAAAACGGTCGACTTTTTCGTCGGCACTGGCATGAAATTGCACATTCCGAACGCAGGCTAAGGATAATATGCGGGTTCATTGAGAAAACTCGGCGGCTAAAGAGTGCACGAGGTGCGTTAAACATTTAGCTGTAGGCTGCAGCTAAATCGAGGGTCAGGTAGCAAAACGGACATCAGGCAACTGACGCAAAACCAGCAAGAATATCAAAACGAAGCATGCGATGTTATGAAACAGTACCTGCATTTTGTCAGACGTAAACACCTCAGTGTCCACCTCGCAGGCGATGAGTGTCAACATCTCCAGTTTCATATTTATCGATGGCATACCCTTTCGAATGAGGAGATAAAAATTAATAAAAAGGAATATATGTAAAATATTTATCTTTCGCCGGATCTCGTTGACTTCAGAGGCGATGCAGTCCGAGGTGCTCGCAAATGTAAATTTAATTGAGCTGAAACACAGTAAGCGTTTGCAGGCTTTCGCGCGCGCTGTCAAAAATGCACTCTGGCAAGGGCTGCCTGCTACCTCAGTCCAGTCTCTCTCTCTCTCTCTCTCTCTCTGTTTCTCTCACTCCGCAGACTGGCCGTGTGCCGCCGCAGACGCACCAACCAGAGCGCGCTGAGGCGCAGCGTTGACGTCATCAGCACCCTGCGTTCTCATTTGCAATGCTGCCGATCTCCCGGTCCTGCTACCTTGCGGAATGCCGCGCGGAACACTGCGGACCGCTGCCCGCGTTTCTATTTCACATTGTCCTAACAATAGGTCTACCCTGAACTGCGACAGTTGCTCGCTGCAACGTTAAATAAGTGAAAATGATAGCATCCCTTCCCTCTAGCGCAGGGGTGTCCAATCTTATCCGCAATGTGCCGGTGTGGGTGCAGGATTTTGTTTTAGCCCAGTGCTAAGAGACTTGATTCTACTTATGCAGGTCTTGATTGAAGACGGTGATTAGTTCATTATTTGAATCAGGCGTCATAGTGCTGGGCTAAAACAGAAAACCTGAACCCACAACTGTTTTTGGACAAGACTGGACAACCCATGCTGGAGCACAACACAGTCGGAGGGTTGCCGGTTCAAACCCTGCCCTGGGCATGTCGAAGTGTCCTTGAGCAAGACACCTAACCCCTAACCCCTAACTGCTCTGGCGAATGAGAGGCATCAATTGTAAAGCGCTTTGGATAAAAGCGCTATATAAATGCAGTCCATTTACAACACGTGAAACAGCTAACAGAGGCTACTGAACACCTGACAGCTTTCAAGCCAAATGGTTGCCGCTGACTTCCAGCCATGTTAGGGCAAGACAAAACATACGCCGTCAAAAACCACACCCGCTTCCTATTCTGAAAGGGCATTGTGTACTCCATGTTCTACAGTATTGGTAGCGAATACACCTAAACGCCTGCCTTACCTGCCTGATTTGAGTATGTATGTCACGGGCCAGGTAATTATAGCTGCCCCCCCCCCCCCCGCCCTTTTCTAGAGAGAACAACAACCCCCCCCAACAGATACTTTACAATGAACAGTTCACTTAAAGGTGTAGCTCCATCTGAGTACTGTAGCTCCATCCGATTAGAGTGTAGCACCATTACCGAATACTAGTTTTGAATGTCAACATCAGGCAATTAAAACTGATGAGATTACATCCCAAAGCAAAGTTCACATTTAAAAGAACATGAAAAGAAAACATTTGGGCATTTAGCAGACTCATAATTATATACTACACTACCATGCATTTAACCTTTACATTTACATTTAAGGATTTAACACTCTCTTACTCATAGCATTGTACATGCCTACACACATACAAGTTAAACAATGGGTAGAGCAGTTAGTACCTTCGGACCAGGTTTATGGTTAAGAGGGTCATATCTGTTTCTGGATTTCAAGCCAAACTCTACTCTTAATCATTTCATTAGCCAATTAATTTTGTAATTGTTATTTTGGCTGCATTTCTTGATAAATTCAGGAATGGCAGCTAAAGACAGTGTTCCAACATGAAACATAACATAACATAACATAACAACGAGAACAGGCCATTCAGCCCAACAATGCTCGCCATTTTCCCGACTAAATTTTACATAGTGCTCTGATTACCTACAACCTGTTGTGGTCTAAGCCACAGTTAAACCAGCTCTAGCGTACGTAGCTAATTAGCTCAGTGTAATTGGTGACAGTGAAACCCCCCCCCCCCCGTGCGAGTGGAACACTGGCCCTGTGGGAGTAGAACTGTCCACCCCTGCTTTGGTAACGTCATCAGATGCACCCCCGTTTGGACATGAACCTTTGAATGCTCTGTCTGGAACCCCCACACGCAGCAGACAGACAAAAAACAAAATTATTAGCAATAAAAAAATGTCTTGTTCGCCTTCAGCCAATTAAAGCTCTCCGTCCCTCAGAGAGGAGATCAATCACCCAATCACGTCACGAGTAATCCAGCAACGGTCACAACACCCAGGGGACGGACGGACGGACAACGTGGTACAGTGTCACTGGCATACACAGAGCAGGGGTTGTCAAACTGGAGAAAAAAATATAGACCAAGTCACTGTGATGTCATCCGTTGACTCTCCATGGGCTTGGTGAAAAGTGTTTTGAAGCCAGGGGAGTGCAGTTAATGGGCACTGCTACGTTGTACAGATTAGTGCCACAAAGACTGCACAGTAGGGAAAAGAGGGACCCTTATACGGGCATGAAGTCAGTTTGCCCACTAAGCACATGAGATACAGTGACACAAACTATCCCTGATTCGCCACAAAATATTACAGTGTTGTCCAAATAACACATGGCGATACATTAGATGAAAAAAGAACAGCCCTTGCGATTATGTTTACTTGTGTGGAAAAATAATTGACTTGGCATTCTGACCATGTTCTTACCATTGACTTACCCAGAAACAGGTGGCTGAAACACCTATACTGGAGCCAACCGCACTGGCACTAGTGAGCAACGTCTCACAACAAGACCAGGAAGTTGGCTTTCAAAACTTAGCCCAGTTTTGTCCACTTGGTTGGAACCAGAGACTGTAAAAAATACACAGTTGGAACACACTGCTGGGTTGTGGGAGGGATTGAGGTGGAAAAAATCTGTTGATATATTACACTCACCAGTGACAATGATCAAAGTAGGCACTGGACCTGATACATGTCAGACTTTACTCAGTCGTTTAGAAATAGGCTATGCTTTAATTCCATATCTGAGCATGACAACTTAAATTCAAATAAAGGGTAGGTGACGGAAAATGAACCCTAGAACTCAGAGACTATCGATCGAAGCACCGTTCAAGTTTTTAAACATGAACAGAGCACAGGTGCAACGGCCGACTGACAGCAATTGCAACGCTCCGTGGCAGCGCTCACGCGAGGAAATAGCAACCGTCCATTCCCACCGCAGTTCAGGCGGCTCGCGAGCAGCCTGGCCCAATTACTCGAGACGCGTGTGGTTGCTAGGAGACAATCGCTACCCATTAAAAGACGCAGCAGCAGACCCGATACCTTGCGAACAGAACCGCAAGACGGCACAGCTTTCGATCGTCGCCCTGCCGGGCACTTTGTGCTATCGAGCGCTCGCCTGGAATACTCAATATGAGTTTCAGAAACGTGTTACAATTCAGGGAACTGCTTGTGCCTGTGGCTCCGGCAATTCAATTTTGAGGACTTTATTGAATTCAAAAAGCGCATCCAAGACATTGACAAAGGTTTACCGCTTTACGTTTATTCCTATTATTTTAATAGATTAGCGGGCACGGTGTTGTATGAAAGCATTGATTCAATTTAGCACACATTTTCAATACAGTATAAAATGAAAAACCTTTATCTGTAGGAATTCATCATTGCAGACACTTCAGACAGAGGACATTTTGGTACGATAGCAAAGTCGTAATAGACGGCCAAAAATGATAGTGAGCAGCTGCACCAAAGAGAAAGGAGAAAAATATTAACATAAAAATGTACGCGCTACATTCTAGGTATTTAGCATGTGCTCTCGTTCAGGTTACATTCTTTAGATATAAAAGAATGTGTGTGTATGTATATATATATATATACATACACACACACACACCACACACCACACACCCACACACACACACACACACACTACACCGTATAACCCATCCAGCCAAACCCGTCCAGCCTTCGGCTCAGGGCATTAAAAAGCATTTTCATTAAGAATTTTTTTTTTTTTTTTTACTCTTTCAAATTTTGCGCCCAACATGGGCCTGGACACATCCAATTCTCACCCCAATGTGAAATGTCCAATTATCAGCGACCACAGCCAGTTTTCACACGCAGACCCCACTGCCAATTGGGCCAAGTGCAGACAACGTTCATACGTGAATTTAATGAGCGGTCCACAGGCATCCGATTGACCAGCAGGGGTCACTGGAGAGCGATGAAATGCGGATGCCGAACCGGCTGAACGTTCCCATAACCCCTGGGTGTGCGTGCGTCGCCCCTGTGGATCTGCAGCCAGCACTGGCACAGCCCGGATTCGAACCGACACGGCAGCGTGGAGCCTTAACCAGGCAGCCCAAGAAAATATTTTTTACACACATCTTCAGGCGATGGTGAGAAAGCCAGGCAGGCCCAAGCAAAAGGAGGGCAATACTACTCAAAGAAGAAAAAGAAGTAGAAAAAAAGGGAAGAAAAAAAAGAGGGATAGAAAAAAGGACAAATCCTAAAGGGCCAAATCAGAAAGCTTTCTGTCAGGCAGGCCTGAAAGCCGGAGTGTAAAGGCCAGCAGGGATGACACGCCTCTCGATAAAGAGCCGCTTTCCCACAGAGCCATTTCCACTCGGAGAAAAGGCGCGTGTGAATTAAAAGGAGGCTCCCGTGTCACAGGGAATTTGGCCCTTTTAAGGCGTGAGGTCACAAATACGCGATTAGAACGTTCTTAATTGAACATTCTAATGATGATGTAACAATCGCTGCCCCGTAAGTGAAAGCAACAGAGTTGTAGAACACTGACTGAGAGAATTTTTTTTGGGGGGAAAAAAAAAACATTTCAAAAAAAAAAAACCTGCTCTTCGAAAGGGTTACAATTTAAAAAAAACTTAGCGAGAGCAGCCATTTGGGAAGGTCTGTCCTGAAATAAGCCCAAGATCCTGGCCAGACCGGGAGTTTCGCCTGAAGGTTGAAAGCGCTCCACTTTCTCACCCGGTGTCAGGGGTATTTTTAACTGTGCAGCTGCGGTCGGCTGCTGAAGAGCTCAAAGCCCCCCCCCCCCCCCTCTCTCTCCCCCACCGAGCGGGGACAAAAGGCGCTTCCACGTCGCCGCGTCCCTCTCCCGTCTGAGCGCGCCGCAAGGCGCTCGCTAACAGAAACGCGTTCCTTTGATGTGTCGGGCTCTTCAGCGCCACGCCGGCGCTTGTTCGAACGACAGCGACGCGATGACATCACAATGGTGCGGGGAGCTCCAGAACTTCCAGAACGCTCCCGAAATAGAATCATGAAGAGCAGAGGCGATGACGCCAGCCCTGGTATTGCCGAGTGAGGTGTCGATGCAAATGCATCGAATTTGACAGAGCTGGTATGACAACGAAAACAATGGAAGTTCGTGAGAGTAATTATTATAATGTTATTTATAGCTGCAAAGCTTCAATCAGATGTTCCAGGCATTACCCCCCTAATCATCCCTACCTCAGCTTCGAAATGCTCAATCCAACACCCAAAGGTCAAACGAATGACTATCATGCCCCATGCACACGGAGTACTAGGCAAGCTGCACGAATGCATCTGAGACTCAGATCTGCAGGACGCTGGAGGGGCGGGGCCGTATGCCGATGGGCGGGGCTTGGCATCAAGCCCCGCCCTCTCCTGGCAGTCGGCAGTCAGAAGTCTGCTCCGCAGTCTCTTTCCTGGGCAGAGTACGTGAAGGAATTCGAGGATTGACAACAGCCAAAGGGGTTCCTGTGAGGAACGGTGGAGTAAGTAATAAAAGAGGTGTAGTAAGAGCAGCGGAAGGCCACCAGCGAAGCTAACGAGGTCAATAAGGCTAATGGGCTGAGGCCAGATAACCAAACCCAGAGGTCATAGGTCAAAGGTCACTCTCCAGGGGGGCAGGTCAACTCGGTAGCTGCAGCAGGTGTTTGGGGTTATTGGGAGGGGGGGACAGAGGGGTCCACTGGAGGGAGACTGAAATTTAAACAAACTGTCAATACAGCACACAGAGTCCTTACAGATAGCTGAGACACACCTCCATGAATGGATGCATTTAAAGGCCAAATTATGTTTCTGAAATTCTGAGAACGTTTTTCAGCAGTGTGCTGTTTATGGATCACTGAGAGAGGGAGGGGGGCAACAAAATATATATCACACAGAAATAAGCCATTAGTTATTACATTGCACAGTCCTACAGCATAATTTAATACATTCCATTATGCAATGAATAAAGGAGCATTAATGACACAATAAAACACGCTTTGCAGACAGAGGAGGCATAAAGAGAACTGGGAGCAGCTCACTCAGGGGTGGGTGAGGAGGACCGAGTCTGTTTCCCGATTTAACTCAACCCCAGTGCTTAATCAGCTAATTAGCTCAATTCTGACATTTTAGCCAAATGTATCGATGACGCTCAGCTGAGTGACAGCTGAGGACTGCTCTTCAGACCCTTCACGAAATGTCCGAAGGCGGTCTAATCCGAGAGTGGCTTGGCATTGGACGAGAGCTAATTGAGTTAATTGAGTAAATTGACCCAGAGTTTAATTGGTGGAAACAGAAACCTGTATACACGGCAGGCCCTGCAGGGACAGAAGTGTAATACCAGGAGCGTGGTGGAGCAGGGTCCAGCTACTGAGCGACGCTACGCGCGCATGCAGCGACCAGGCACCTGCCATGCTTCCAGGATCTCCGAGGTACGGCCCAGAGAGAGTTCTGGAAGTGTTTGGTTCCAGGAAGTGTGCGCTGCGAAAGTGTAAGTTCCAGGAAGTGCGACTTCCAGGGAGTGCGAGTCGGAAGTGTGAGCTGCAGAATTATAAACTACGGAAATGTGAGTTCCTGGAAGCGCGAGTTCCAGCAAGAGTGAGTTGTAGAAGTTTGAGTTGTGCAAGTGTGAGTTGCGGAAGTGTGAGTTGTGGAAGTATGAGTTCCAGGAAGTGTGAGTTGTGGAAGTGGTTGTTCCAAAAAGTGTGAGTTGCAGC